>NC_039365.1:104074525-104114801 GCF_003573695.1 Papaver somniferum | reverse complement strand
TGGCATAGCGACGTGCTAGTAGCTGTGGCATGGTGGCATGCCAGTAGCCGTGTCATAGCGACGTGCTAGCAGCTGTGGCATGGTGGCATACCAATAGCATTGGCATAGCAACGTGCTAGTAGCTGTAGCATAGCGACGTGCTAGTAACTGTGGCATGGTGGCATGCCAGTAGCCGTGGCATAGCGACGTGCTAGCAGCTGTGGCATGGTGGAATGCCAGTAGCCTTGGCATAGCGACATGCCAGTAGCCGTGGCATAGCGACGTGCTAGCAGTTGTGGCATGGTGGCATGCCAGTATCCTTGGCATAGGGACGTGCTAGTAGCTGGGTCATGCTGGCATGCCATTGGCCGTGTCATAGCGACGTGCTAGTAGCTGTGGCATGGTGGCATGCCACTAGCCGCGGCATAGCGACGTGCTAACATCTGTGGCATGGCGGCATGGACAACATGCTCGCGCATTTTTTAGGCGCGGCTTAGTTATGGGTTTTGGCATAAACCATGGAATTTGGCGTTGTAGCTAATTTAGGGTTTGGCGGCACAAAAACCAAGGGATTTGGATTTGTGGAAAAAAGTCGCCACAACTCTTGCGGTTTGGTAGCGAGTTCGGACGGCTGAGATTTGCATCTCAGGAGAAAAGATGGCCATTGATCGTGGCCGCATCTTGTTTGCATATCGATATTGGCAACGTGTTGGTGGTATGCCAGTGGCCACGGCATAGTAGTATGCTAGTTGCGGCGTGTCTAAAGTATCGTGGACGATTTTGGTTGCAACTTGCTCAAATTAGGGTTTGGTGTGTTGAAACCCTAATTAACGCGTGTAGTATGCATGCGGCGCGTTTTGGAATCTAGCACGTTTGGGAAGCTAGCACGTTTGAGAAACTAGCACGTTTTGGGAAGCTAGCATGTTTTGGGAAGCTAGCTTAGTATATCGACTTCTTTTGAGACCGTGGAAGGTTTGGAGCAACCTGATTGGTCGTCGGAAAGTGGGGCCAGCAAGCTAGGCGCGTGGCTACGTTTCCAACGCGCAGTGGAGGTTTTGAAGTAACCTGATTGGTAAATGGGAAGAGGGCCGACATGTTAGGGCGCGGCCGAACTTTTACCGCGCTGCGGCGAATTTGGTTGCCTAGATTGGCTAGGCATGGTTTCGACCAACGGGGTCTAGTATATGGCGCGAGGCGCAAAATCCTAATTTGCAATTTAGTTGGGTTTATGAGTTCTTTTACAAGTTATCACAATGATTATATGGATTTTCGTATGTTGTCACAAAATCTTTACCTACAGAATGCAGTATGCTTTCTGTCTGAGCCTTTCGTGCAATGGCCTTAATTTTGGTACTTGAAAGTTTCATGCTACTCAGCTGCGAGTGAACATAAATCTGTCATGCCATACCGATTTAAGGGTTCTGCTGAGGAACATAGCACAGGAAAGTACTCAGCGAGTCTAGTATTGGCAAAGCGCCAGAATTTAAAGTATATTGATCGGTTCAATAAATGCGTCGGTGAAGAGGTTAGTACTCGCAGCAACGTTTCCTTGCAGAGTGACGTCACATCTGATGCAAGGTTTTACGATTTTAACCCTAAGCTAAAAACTACCATCAACACCCATATATGTCAAAAGTTAAGTGTATTATGTCATTATGCAAATATTGATGGAGAATAGAATGAACTTTTGATGTCAACGATTAAGTCTATGGTATCATTATGCAAATATTGATGAAAAATATAATGAATCTTTGAATATTCCGCAGTATTGATCTTTTCCTGATCCACTTCTATGTGAAAGTATTGTACGGCTCCGTAAGTTTTTCTTATGTTGAGCATTTCCGATTAAATTAATCATTGAGGTTCCTTTGTGGTTAATTTAATTGAGTTTTCTAGATACAAATTCACATTTCATGTAATTTGTTAATGTCCAAAGAAATCCTTCTTTTCTTGTAAAAGTAAGGTTTCTCTTGTTGTTTTTTCGGGAATGACATTTTATGTGGGAAAGTTCTTAGTTGAACTTGTGTTTAATTGCCAAATCTTTGTGGGGAGTGCGACTGTGAAATATTGTAGGAGTTATCTTGTATCTTTGTAAACTCCTTGATGAATACACTAAGTTTCGACTATGTTAAATCATCGAAACAAAGTTGATATGTTCTCTTTTAGTCATGAAGTATCTCTATGAGAATTTCATTATGATCCCGCTAGTTTTCATACCTTTGCCAATTTATATTGAAAAAAATGGGGAGAATTATTGTGTAGTTCACACTACAAGTACATATGGTTTACAGATCATTATGTAAGGGGGAGTGGTTTTCATTGTGAGATGAAGTATTGACTAAGGCGGAGTGATACATATCACTATGGTATTATTGTCAAAGTTGTGATACAATAGAACTTTGATGATGTGTAATAATACTATGACACTGTATAACAATAATTGAGAACACTTGTTTTCTTATTGTTATGGCTACGGATCTTCAACAACGATGATGCTAAGTTGAACACGTTCAGAATCACTGGAGTACTTGGAAGTGACAAAGATTTCGAGTAATGTTGAAGAACCAAGGAAATCAAGCATTTGGATGAGAAGCTACAAAGCTTATTTATTTTGTAATTCATCTGTATTAATAGTTTTGTCACTAAAATTGACAAAGGGTGAGATTGTTAGAGCACTTCTCGGTCGAGCTCGCAATCGTTTCTATCTCAAGCTTTTTTGTCAAGTTTAGTTGTCAAAACTATAAGTCTTGATTTCTAGTCTACTTATAGTTATGTCTCGGATTAGGATAGAATGTGTAGTTGAGATTTAGGCAGGCGTTCGTCGATTGAAGACGAAGAACTACTAAGGGGAGCTTGTGGAACTTCATCAACAAAAGGTATGTGGAGACTTGAACTCATCTATAACTCAGAAGTCTATTTCTATTCTATCTCCTATTGAGACAAAAGTCGTATAGCTATATATACTTTACTTTATAAACATTTGATATTTCGAGCTGAGTTTAACTCGCTTACATACTTCTCGAAATATGTGTTTATAAGATTTCTCTTTAGCCAAGTTCATCTATTATTATTGACGAAAGTCAAAAGATGATCATGTGAAAATCGCCTGGTAACATCATATATGATTTGTGTTAGACAGTCATTTGATGTAGACTCGGAATGTTTCGTATTGATAATTTGATCACTTGAAAATTGCTTTAAAGCTAATAGTTTGTGTGAACAGCTATTCTCGTCTTCTAAGAATGTTTCAATGATTAAAATGAGAGTTTAGAACAACTAACCATTGATTAGATATATCACAGTATGCGTACTTGTATGCTAACTGTTGCAAGTTATTCCAAGTCCGGGAACTTAGTATGCTTACCCGTGTGCGTATTGGTTTAACAGTTGAAGTTCGGGAACTATAGTATGCATACCTGTATGCATACTGATTTCAACTGAGTTCGGTCGTGAACGACCATATGCGTACCCGTTTGCATACTGGCGGACAGACCAAGTCAGGAACTCTAAGTATGCGTACCTTTTTGCATACTTGAGTGGGTTAAGTTCTAAAATCGGTTGTTCATGAACAAATAAATTATTTTAATAAAGAATGCAATCTTTGCAAACTGTGGATAAAATGTTCATGAATTGGTTCGAGTGAATCAAATCTGATTTTTCTTCAATTGTGTCGTGTATACTTCCATGAGAATATAAACAATTAAACAACTCTGTAACTAGTTTCACTTGAGTCATTTGAACTAGTTGTGATTAAGATGAACAATGTTGATATGAAAGTGTTCATATAGCTAACTTCGGTTAACCATTTGTGATCCAACTAAGTGTACACGTTTAGGTACGATTACTCATATCTAAATAATGGTACATTTCATTTGTGTGTAACAAGCTAAGACAATCTAACAATTGATTAGCTTGAACCTAATCAATTTTTCATCTAACGGTGAATATTGAATGCTTTTTTACCAAGGTAACATTGATTACAAACCCTGATTTGAAGATTATATAAGGGAGAACTCTAGCAACTAGGAAACTTAATCCTCACACCTCTTGTGTGATACTAGTTGCGACTAGAGTCGATTCTCCTTTAACCTAGGTTTTTCTAAAACCTTTATAGGTTAACGACTTAAAAACTTAATTGGGATTCTAAAGTCAGGCCCAATTATTTTATTTGTAGTTGCGTGTTATGATCTTACTTTGTTTTATCGTATTGAGTACTATCTTCTCTAAGATTTTCTCGAGATTTAATCTCCGATAGGTAAGATCAAAAGTAATCAGCAACATCTTCGTCTCATCGTTTGTGATTCCACAATATCTTGTTCCGCTACCATACGATTAAGATTATTGTGAGGTGATTAATATTACTAGGTTGTTCTTCGGGAATATAATTATGGTGTATTTATTGGTTCCTGTTCACCTTGATTTATCAAAAGACGGAACAAAAACTCGTAGGTATTTCTGTGGGAGATAAATTTATCTATTCAATAGACTTTTTTGTGTGAAACAGATTTTGTTTATCAAGTCTTCGACTTTGGGTCGTAGCAACTCTTAGTTGTGGGTGAGATCAGCTAAGTGAATCAAGTGCGTAGAGTCCTGCTGGGATTCAGAGGCATAAGGAACGCGACTGTACCTTAATCAGTGTGAGATTGGTTAGGGCCCAACTATATTCCAGTCTGAAGTACACTCGTAGTATGCTAGAGTCTGTAGCGGCTTAATACAATGTGGTGTTCAAAATATGGACTAGGTCCCGGAGTTTTCCTGCATTTGTGGTTTCCTCGTTAACAAAACTTCTGGTGTCTGTGTTATTTATTTCCCGCATTATATTTTATATATAATTGAAATATCATAGGTTGTACATAGTTCAATCAATTAGAAAATCCAACCTTTGGTTGTTGATATAAATTGATTGATACCTGAATATTGGACTTTGGTACCGTTCAATTTGTTTCTCATAATAATCAGGCTCGCGGATTCCTATCTGTTTGATTTGCTGATTAAATTGAGAAACATAGATACAACTCCTGGGTGTATTTCTATTGATTGAGTCTGACTGTCTAGTTGATTCTCTTGAAAATATATTGGAGTTAGTCCATATAGATTGCCTAAACGAAATATTGGGTGTGGTTGTTAGACCAACGTTTTTCACTCAAGATAATGGTACTGTCTTCTTTTGTGAAAAAGTCAGGATGTCTCTTTTCATCAAAAGAGTTTACCTATGCAGTACTAAATATTATTGACAGAGACTGTTTTTTATAAGTTGTAAACCAAGAAATAAGGAACACAGATTCTCTTGTGTTTTTTTAAAGTTTTTTGAAAAACTTGTAAAAACAGTCCTTTGGGTATCCCTCAATACTGTAAGATGCAAGAGTAGTTGGAAAGAAACTATTTCTTGGTGTCATGGTGTGCAAGGATTTCTTTTATGAGCTCACAAAGAATTTCTCATGAGATATTTGTTGAGTTTTGCTCCAAATCTCTCTTCCATATTTTGTTCAATTAAAATATGATGTAGCATAAAACAAATGATCCCTTGTCTGCACACGTACGGTTCATATACTCGTAACCATTACGTGTTTGAGCTGCGTTCCAGATTGAACTTAGTCGGTTCAGTACCACCAGTTGACAAATAAAAAGAGAAAGAATTTTCTTCACCTCTTCTACTCTACAGTTCAAGTACGAAAAAGGAACTCAAGAGTTCGTGAACTCTTAATCACCATGACCTCAATTCTCAATATTTTTGAGTGTTCTTGGTACATTGGATTCATAACAAAAATCTACTCCACGGGTTTGTTATTTTTTTTTCTTCCAGTTTCGGAGCTTCACCATCATCAACAGTAGGCGTACCCGGTAAGTTCTTCATCGTTCTTTTTTTATTTCAATGGCATCTAGGAAGAGATTGAATCGTGGTGAGATTTCGGGTGCTACTGCTAGTGGTGAAACTGATTATGATTCAAGTTTGAGAACTAGGTATGTCAACAAAGAGGCTCGTGATCTCTATTTGGAATATAGCAAGAAAACACTCATCAATGAAAGATACTATGATGCTTCAAAAATTAGTGTAGAACATCTCTCTAGGTTTTTTAAAGGTTTTGATTGGGGCATAATTCATCAACCCATGGAAACTGCTCAGTTTTATGCAAATTTGCATGAACCAGACTTGGTTAGCTGCACCTTTAAAACTATTGTAGGCCGGTAATGAAATCTTTGTGGTGAATCGTCAAGTTATTGTCGGGCTCTTGAACTTGACCCGGGTTGGAAACTTCCAATTCCCTCCTCTTGAGCATGAAAGGTTGTCTCCGAACTTGCTATCAAATCGTATTCTTAATAAAGACGTCTCCTGGAAAGATGGCAAGATTGATGTTCATGGTGCTGAGTTGTTCCTCAAAGTTGGTGGAAAACTGGTTGTGTCTAATATGATGCCAAACAAAATTGACAAAATGTTATGGACCAGGTTTCTTGATGAATTGGTATGTTACATTATTGAAGGGAGAGACATTGATTTCTATAGCCTTACCATTCGTCAGATGATAAGTGTAAAGTATACTTCTACGAAGACTCCAGCCTTATCATTGTTACCAAAAGTCTTAACCCAGGCAACCATCGAAAAGATGAAGAGAACTTCTGCCGGAACATCAGCAGCATCTGCATCAGCCTCAAATCCAGAAATCATCCGTCTTCAGCAAGAATTAGAATGCTTAGGAGAGCAGTTGGATTATGCCAAAGAAGCTTACCCAGAACTGATTGAAAAATTTGATGAAATTGCTAGGGATTATAATAAGATGGTAGGTTAAATATGTATTGTTTGTTTTGGTTGTTTATGGTAATCTATGTTGAACTTCTTATGCCGAACTTATTAAACTGTTGTTTTTAATGGTTGTAATGACTTTAATGGTATTTATACTTGAATAATTTTATCTTTCAATTAAACTGCTAAATGTGTTAAATTCATGGTTGAACGTATGTAAAAAGTTAAGTCTATTATGTCATTATGCAAATATTGATGGAAAATAGAATGAACTTTTGAATTATATGTCAAAGATTAAGTCTATGATGTCATTATGCAAATTTTGATGAAAAATAGAATAAACCTTTGAATATTTCGCAGTATTGATCTTTTCCTGATCCACTTCTATGTGAAAGTAATGTATGGCTCTGTAAGTTTTTCTTATGTTGATCATTTCTGATTAAATTAATAATTGAGTTTCCCTTGTGGTTAATTTAATTGAGTTTTCTGGATACAAATTCATGTCTCATGTGATTTGTTGATATCCAAAGAAATCCTTCTTTTCTTGTAAAAGTAAGGTCGCTCTTGTTGTTCTTTCGGGAATGACATTTTATGAGGGAGAGTTCTTAATTGAACTTGTGATTAATTGCCAAATCTTTGTGGGGAGTGCCTGTGGAATATTGTAGGAGTTATCTTGTATCTTTATAAAATCCTTGATGAATACACTAAGTTTCGACTATGTGAAATCATTGAAACAAAGTTGACATGTTCTCTTTTATTCATGAGGTATCTCTTTGACACTTTCATTATGATCCCGCTAGTTTTCATACCTTTTCCAATTTATATTGACAAAAAGGGAGAGAATTATTGTATTTCACACTATATATACATATGGTTTACGGATTGTTGTAATACCCCGATATTCGGCAGTAATTGGCCGAATGGAATATAAGTAATAATTTTTCATTTCCTAACACCGAGGCTTGTTGAGTTCACTTGACTGAGTTGTGGGAAAAGCCTCTCAGTTAAGCATGCTCGACCGAGAGTAGTCACATGATGGGTGACCTCTCGGGAAGCTGCTGCTGGATAACCGCAGTAGTGCCGCTGAAAATCCCACACTACTGGATAACCGCAGTAGGTAAGTGGGAACAATATCGGTGTTAGTTGGGATACAACTAGAGATGGTTCGTTTGTGCTCGGGTAGAAGAGTATGCAACGCCGTTGATCTACATACTGGTCTCACAATAGGCAAGGAACGTTCCCACACTGCTGGATAACTGCAGTAGGTAAATGGGAACAATATCGGTATTAGTTGGATACAACTAGGGATGGTTCTTTTTTGCTCGGGGATAAGAGTATGCTAGGCCGTTGAGCTAGATACTGGTCTCACAAGAGGCAAGGAACGTCTACATAATACCGAGGCCTTTTCAGAACAATTGGCTTCAGAGTTGGCAGAAAACTCTGTAGTTAAGCGTGCTCGGGAAGAAGTAATCCAGGGATGGGTGACCTCCGGGAAGTTTCTGTTGGATTACCGCAACGATGCCCGTTGAAAAACCCCACACTACTGGATAACCGAAGTGGCTAAGTGGGGACAGTATCGGTGGAGGGACGGGTCATTACAAATGGTATCAGAGCCGACGACGGTTCACCTACCGAGGGTGGGAAGGTACGCCTTGATGGGGTTGGTTCAGGAGATTCTCATGAGGGGTAGGGAACGTCAGACATTTGGGCTTGCGAATATATTCTGGAGCCGAGGACGGCTCCAATTTAAGGTGGTGGTATTATAATACCCTGATATTCGATAGTGGTTGGCCGAATGGAATATAAGTAATGATTTGTCCTTTCCTAACACCGCGGCCTGTTGAGTTCACTTGACTGAGTTGTGGGAAATGCGTGCTCGGCCGGGAGTAGTCACATGATGGGTGACCTCTCGGGAAGCTGCTGCTGGATAACCACAGTAGTGCCGCTGAAAATCCCACACTACTGGATAACCGCAGTGGGTAAGTGGCAGTGGGTAAGTGGGAATAATATCGGTGTTAGTTGGGATACAACTAGGGATGGTTCGCTTGTGCTCGGATAGAAGAGTATGTTAGGCCGTTGAGCTAGATACTAGTCTCACAAGAGGCAAGGAACGTCTACATTATACCGAGGACTTTTCAGCATAATTGGCTCCAGAGTTGGCAGAAAACTCTGCAGTTAAGCGTGCTCGGGTGGGAGTAATTCAGGGATGGGTAACCTCCCGGGAAGTTTCTGCTAGATTACCGCAACGATGCCCGTTGAAAAACCCTACACTGCTGGATAACCACAGTGGCTAAGTGGGGACAGTATCGGTGGAGGGACGGGTCATTACAAACGACCGAAAACCCATGCCCGAAAACCCGAAATGCTACGTCAATACCATAGCCGAAGCTCGGCTACTAAGCCCAAGCTCGTTGATTAATTTATTTAGGCTAATTTAATTATGTTCTTTTTAATAATTCTATCGCAGCGGAATACTAACAAAATTATTAAGAAAAATCTAAAATTTACACCAAACGTTTCTGAAGATGCTTTAACTTTATTACAAAAAGAACTATACTAAAATCTATTATTGATTAAAAAATATTTACAATCAACTCAATAATACAAGATTTTACGGCTTAAATTTAAAATTAATTACATCATAAAAATAGAATTCTAAACATAAACGACAACTTTAAACATCTAAAATAATTTTCTATGCTCCACGACGATCAAATCCCTTGTCGTGCATCAAATCTGGAATTTTGGTCATAATACGACGTGAGTTTTGACAGTCAGTAGGTAAAGAAGCAACAAAACATTTTTCAACTCTTTCGATAAAAACAATCATGGTTTTAACCACTACATGCATATCTCACATCATGTCATCCATATTGCAACAAAAATATAATAAAAATCAATTGCAACCGCTCGCCCCAGGGAGCCAATATCAATAAAAAGAATCATATCAATCACGCGCTCGCCCCAGGGGGCCAATATCAACAAAAAGAATCAAATTAATTAACCGCTTGCCCCAGAGAACCCCACGTGGGTTTAGGGAAATCAAATCCGTTCCCAAGGATATATCGTATCCCATAAAATATGTTAAAGATAATCATGCTCACGATAGCAATCACACCAATATCATGAATCAATAATTTTAAAAATATTTAATCAAAACAGTTTTAAGAGTTTGTGTTGCGCCTACCTCAAATCGTAAGATCCAGAAGCTCTGAAAATACAAGCTATTAACTTTATAACCACTATGTTTCACCGTCCTCAATACCAAAATAATCATCTCCAATACTATTCTCTATTTTATACAAAACTTTTCTGTTTTCTAAACGACATAATCGTCTCCCATGGCTTCTTCCAAAATATCAAATAATAGCACCTCTAATAATAATCTTTTGTTTTTGTTTTCTTATAAATAATAAAGCATCTTGCCTAATAACAAAGATATTCTTTCCATCCTAACACTAAGTAAATTTCTTAATTAATGTTATTTCCATATTTATCCAAATCTACCATTCATACACCTAAGCATAATTTCAAAAGTTATATATTTCCTTTCTTCTCAAATCTAAAATAAATTCCACATTTATTCTCAATATTTAATCATGTCAAGTCAACAAATGGAATTAAGATTTTTAGTTTCATATTTTGAATTAGCTAGAGCACAAGTTATTAAGTTACCAAAATAGTTCAAATTTTCTATTTAAAATCCATGCAAAATTTTTATTAATCACTAACCGTGACAACAAAGGAAAGCGAATTATCTCCATTTACATTTACCAAATAATCAATCAACAAAATGAAAAACTATATATTTTCATTTCCACCACAAGTGACAACTAGCAATAATAATTCTTATAATTAAATTAACGAATTTAAAACATTACCAAAAATATAATCAATACTTAATTATATTATTTATATTTACAAAGTGACACCTAATAATATGTACACACTTTCTAAAAATAAATTCCTAAGTCCTTTGTAAGCTCATGCAAAATAGATTTTGTATTTTGGTAATATAATTAAATATCAAGTTTCACAAATGTCATTATGCTACATGTCAAGATCCATCGATTAATTATGTTCTTGCTAAAATCAATCAAATCTAAACAGTTAGTAAAAAGAATATTAATGATGACTTCGATCAAACACTAGTTCGCTGAGATAATCTAAGCATATTAAATTATCAAATAACCCTTTTATCAATATATGAAAATACCCTTAAAATTTTAACTGGGTATTACAATCATTGTGCAAAGGGGAGTGGTTTTCATTGTGAGATGAAGTATTGACTAAGGGGGAGCGATACATATCACCACAGTATTATTGTGAAAGTTGTGATACAATTGAATTTTGATGTTGTGTAATAATACTATGACACTGTATAATAATATTGGAGAACATATGTTTTCGTACTGTTATGGCTACGGATCTTCAACAACTATGATGCTGAGTTGAACACGTTCAGAATCACTGGATTACTTGGAGTGATGAAGAATTCAAGGAATGTTGAAGAACCAAGGAAATCCATCATTTGGATGATAATCTACAAAGTTTATTTATTTTGTAATCCATATGTGTTGATAGTTTTGTCACTAAAATTGACAAAGAGAGAGATTGTTAGAGCACTGCTCGGTCGAACTCGCAATCGTTGCTATATAAAGCTTATTTGTCAAGTTTAGTTTTCAAAACAATAAGTCTTGATTTCTAGTCTACTTATAGCTATGTCTCGGATTATGATAGAATGTGTAATTGAGCTTTAAACTTCACGACGTTCATCGATTGAAGACGAAGAAATACTAAAGGGAACTTGTGGAACTTCATCAACAAAAGGTATGTGGAGACTTGAAATCATCTATTACTCATAAGTCTATACTATTATATCTCATATTGAGACAAAAGTTGTATAGCTATATAGACTTTACATTTTACACATTTGATATTTCGAACTGAGTTTAACTCGCTTATATCTTTCTCGAAATATGTGTTGGAAAGCTTTTTGCTTTAACTACTTTTATCAGTATTCTTGACGAAAGTCAAAATATGATCATGTGAAAATCACTTGTAACATCTTACATGATTTGTGTGAGAGATTCATTTGATGTAGGCTCGGAATGTTTCGTATTGATCATTCGATCACTTGAAAATCGCTTATAAACTAATAGTTTGTGTGAGACAACTATCGTCGTCTTCTAATAATGTTTCAATGATTAAAATGGGAGTTAAGAGATAAAACCCATGTCTGGATACATACGGTTTGTGTACTTAGTGTAGGAACTGTTTTGTCGGAATTCAGGACCGGAAGTTTGCATACCCGTTCACAAACTTATTCAACTGTTTAAGTCAGGGTACTTAAGTTTGCATACTCGTTCGCAGAATGATTTCACTGTTGAAGTACGAGAACCAAGTTTGCGTACCCGTTTGCAAACGGTTTCAACTGAGTTCGGTCCGGAGCTAAAGTTTGCCTATCCGTTTGCAAACTGTCGGCTTGTGACCAAAGTCCGAAACTTAAGTTTGCGTACCCGTTTGCAAACTTAAGTGGTTCAAGTTCTAAATAGTATTAAGTATGATTTCATACTCATGAACAAATACATTTATATATTAAGGAATGCAATCTTTTCAAACCGTGGCTATATTGTTCATGAACTGATTCTTTTGAATCAATCTGATTTTGCTTCAATTGTGTCTTGTATACTTCTATGAAAATATAAATAATTGAACAACTCTATGAGTAACACAATTAGATTCATTTGATTATCAATTTAGAAGTGTTAAGGTTAACATGGTTAAGAGAAAAGTGTTCATATGGCTAAGTTAAGTTAACTGTTTTTAAGCCAACTCAATATACACGTTTAGGTACGGTTACCCATATCTAAATGAAATTATATTTCATTTGTGTGTAACAAGCTAAGACCATCTAACGGTGGAAAGATATTAGCTTGAATATTAAATCATGTTTCATCCAACGATGAATATTGATTGCTTTGTTCCAAACCTATCAAACCCTGATTTAAAGATTATATAAGGGAAAACTTTAGCAACTGGGAAACCTTATCCCCACACCTCCTATGTGATACTAGTTGCGACTAAATTTGATTCTCATTTAACCTAGGTTTTTCCTAAAACTATTATAGTTTAACGACTTAAAGACTTCATTGGGATTCTGAAGCTAGACCCAACTATTTTCTTTGTAGTTGCATGTTCTGATCTTACTTTGTTATATCGTATTGAGTACTATATTCTCTAATATTTGCTCGAGATTTATCTCCGATAGGTAAGATATAAAAAGTAATCGCAAATCTCTTCGTCTCATTCTTTGTGATTCCACAATAACTTGTTCTACTACCATATAGTTAAGTTATTGTTAGGTGATTGATATTTTCTAGGCTGTTCTTCGGGAATATAAGACCGGATTATCAATTGGTTCCTGTTCACCTTGATTTACCAAAAGATAGAACAAAACTTTGTAGGTATTTCTGTGGGAGACAGATTTATCTATTCAAATAGACTTTTATGTGGGAGACATATTTGTTTTTCAAGTCTTCGACTTTGGGTTGTAGAAACTCTTAGTTGTGGGTGAGATCAGCTAAGAGAATCAAGTGCATAGAGTCCTGTTGGGATTTAGAGACGTCAGGAGCGCGATTTTACCTTAATTAGTGTGAGATTGGTTAGGGCTCAACTACATTCCAGTCCGAAGTTAACCATTAATCGGGTAGAGTCTGTAGCGGCTTATACAGTGTGGTGTTCAAATATGGACTAGGTCCCGGGGTTTTTCTGCATTTACGGTTTCCTCGTTAACAAAACTTCTGGTGTTATTTCTTTTCTGCATTGTATTTATTTATATAACTGAAATATCACATGTTGTGCGTAGTTCAATCAATTGGTATATCCAACCTTTGGTTGTTGATTATAATTGATTGACACTTGAACATTGGTCTTTGGTACCATTCAAGTTGTTTCTCATAATAATCAGGCTCGGAGATTTCTATCCGTTTGATTTGATGATTACTTTGAGAAACAGAGATATAATTCTTGGATACATTTTACTTGATTGAGTTTGACTATCTAGTTGATTCTCTTGGAATTATAATGGAGTTAGTCCATACAGATTGTCGAAACGAAATATTGGGTGTGGTTGTTAGACCCCCACTTTTTCAGCATTTACTTTGGTGTCGGGGCCACATCTCCTGGCTCGTTTGTCCTCTTGAGGCGCCCTTTTAATATGTTGTTGGGAAAATATGGGAGAACATATTTTCTTCAGGAAGTAACCCAAAATTCCTTACTGATTATCATCAGTTTTCAAGTCTTCACGCTGTAATGTACATCAATCCTAATTGTAAGAGGAATCCTTGCAATCTTTGAACTCTTAGCATGTCCAGACGCCTCAAGCATGAACCTTGGAGTATTATGACTTCATTACCCTTCCTTTGATTAAAATAGTCCGTGATTTTTGCCTCCCTAGGTCAGAGACATGCCCCATCCTTTGATTTTACATTTATACTTTTATTGTGAAGGAAAACATATTTTTCCTTGATCCTTTGTGAAAGTGTGGACCCAAACAAATCCATGAGTATCCCATGAGATGTGAGACATATTTATTGATAATAATATGACTCTAGGCATGATGTTAGGCTTGGAGGGATTAAGAGAGGACAAGTCTTGAAGGGGTTGGATGAGACAAAACTTTAAGAGATTGTATGAGGACAAGGTTTTAGGCGGGAAAGACGGTCGTCATATAGAGCAAAGCCTAGTATTGTTTTGTTGCTCCCTTAGTTTACTTATTCTGATTCCTCTCACGTTTGTAGCGTACTCTTTATGCTGAGAACAAGTTCGACCTTGGTAGAGTGGGGGTGAGCGGGATTAAACAATTTCATAGGACTTTCAGAAAGAGATTCTGGTGCAGCGAGACAACATCATGGGGTGATTTCACGGGACCCATGTCTTCTTTAACTTCATATGAGACACTTGTTGGCAATTTTGGTGACATGGAGAAAATAACCAAAAACGATCTTGCTTTTGTTGATCTTATGAATCTGGAAAACCTGACGACCGCACGTGATGAGAATCTTCATTTCAATGTGAGGCAATCGCGAGAGTGGCTCGCTTCTGTCAGGGTCCATCTGGGTGAATTGAGTTCAAAGAGGTTCTTAATCTGAGGAGCGTATGGCAGCTGAAGATCTGGAACAACGTAAGCAGGAGGCTCGAGATGCAGAGGCCGAAGTAAAGCAGTTCAACATGAAGTAAGAGATATTCTCTAAGGGGCTTTGCTGGATGATTTTCTTCAGGGTTGATATTTTCTCTCTCTGAACCTTTCCCGTATGCATCTATTAAAGGAAGAGGACCCTCATGAGTTCGAACTTGATGCAAACCCTAGATTGCTTCATCGGATATGCGAGTAGGTGAAAACCTTAAGTTAAATTCGTAATAGGTGTTCCCCTTTGCGCGACCTTCACTCCAGAAGTTGTAGAAACTTCGTTTGACATCCGATTTCAGTGGTTGACCCCAACTATCGAACATAAAAGACATTCACTTCATACTTTGATGCGTTCTTGTCATGATCCTCTGAAGCAGGAAGGGAGACAAGATGTATCTTTGTTGGCGGTTTATGGCCCTATGTGGCTCTGCAACGCTTTTGACTAGGTCACTGATTTCTTAGAGAATTTCCAAGTTTCCTCTAAGTTTATCCTGTAAACGAAGAAAAGACAAATCCAACGGAAAAAGAACTAGTTCAATCAAATACAGAATGAAAGAGTTATAAGTAAAATAGTAAAGTGAAGTAAACTTCCCGAGTGTCACGTGATCAGGTGGAGGGCCCTTGACCTAAACGAATTTTGGAGCAAAATTTCGTCAGAATATCCAGGTTCAGAGCATCTATTAGAGCACTGTTAGGTCGAACTCGCAAGCGTTACTATCTCAAGCTCGTTTGTCAAGTTTCGTTGTCAAAATTATAAGTCTTGATTTCTAGTCTACTTATAGCTATGTCTCGGATTAGGATATAATGTGTAGTTGAACTTTGGACTTCACGGAGTTCATCGATTGAAGATGAAGTCTACTAAGGGGAGCTTGTGTAACTTCATCAACAAAAGGTATGTGGAGACTTGAACTCATCTATCACTCAGAAATTTATTTTATTTTGTCTCCTATTGATACAAAAGTCGTATATAGCTACATGGAATTTACATTATACACATTTAATATTTCGCGCTGAGTTTAACTCGCTTATATCTTTCTCGAAATATGTGTTCGAAAGCTTTTTGCTTTAACTACGTTCATCAGTATTCTTGACGAAAGTCAAAATATGATCATGTGAAAATCACCTGGTAACATCTTACATGATTTGTGTGAGACAATCATTTGATGTAGGCTTGGAATGTTTCGTATTGATCATTCGATCACTTGAAAAATTGCTTATAAGCTAATAGTTTGTGTGAGACAGTTATTTTTGACTTCTAAGAATATTTCAATGATTGAAATGGGAGTTAATAGCTAAAACCCATGTCTGGATACATTACGTTTTGTGTACCTAGTGCACGAACTGTTTTGTCGGAATTCAAAACCAGAAGTTTGCATACCCGTTCGCGAACTTCTTCAACTGTTTAAGTCAGGGTACTTAAGTTTGCAAACCCACTCGCAAACCGATTTAACTATTGAAGTTCGGAAACCAAGTTTGCGTACCCGTTCACAAATGGTTTCAACTGAGTTTGGTCCAGAGCTAAAGTTTGCGTACCCGTTTGCAAATTGTCGGCTTGTGACCAAGGTACGGAACTTAAGTTTGCGTACCCGTTTGAAAACTTAAGTGGTTCAAAATCTAAATCGGAATAAGTATGATTTCATACTCATGAAAAAATACATTTATATATTAAAGAATGTAATATTTGCAAACCGTGGCTAAATTGTTCATGAACTGATTCTTTTGAATCAATCCGATTTTGCTTCAATGTGTATTGTATACTTCTATGAGAATATAAACAATTGAACAACTCTATGAGCAACACAACTAGATTCATTCGAGTCATTTGATCTAAAAGTGTTAAGATGAACAAGATTAAGAGAAAAGTGTTCATATGGCCAACTTCGGTTAATTGTTATTGAGCCAACTCAATATACACGTTTAGGTACGGTGTATATTTCATTTGTGTCTAACAAGATAAGTTTCATCTAACGGTGGAAAGATATTAGCTTGTATCTTAAATCAAGTTTCATCTAACAATGAATGTTGTTTGCTTTGTCCCAAAGTAATCAAACCCTGATTTAAAGACTATATAAGGGAGAACTCTATCAACTGGGAAACCTAATACCCACACCTCCTCTATGATACTAGTTGCGGCTAGAGTCGATTCTCCTTTAACCCAGGTTTTTCCTAAAACCATTATAGGTTAACGACTTAAAGACTTTGTTGGGATTCTGAAGCCAGACCCAACTATTTTCTCCGTAGTTGCGTGTTCTGATATTACTTTGTTCTGTCGTATTGAGTACTATCTTCTCTAATATTTCCTCGAGATTTATCTCTGATAGGTAAGGTATAAAAAGTAATCACAAAGCTCTTTGTCTCATTCTTTGTGATTCCACAATAACTTGTTCCACTACCATGTAGTTAAGTTATTGTGAGGTGATTGATATTTTCTAGGCTGTTCTTCGGGAATATAAGACAAGATTATCAATTGGTTCCAGTTCACCTTGATTTATCAAAAGAAAAAAAAAAAAAAAAACTTCGTAGGTATTTCTGCGGGAGACAGATTTGTTTATCAAGTCTTCGACTTTCGGTCATAGCAAATCTTAGTTTTGGATGAGATCAACTAACGGAATCAAGTATGTAGAGCCTTGATGGGATTCAGAGACGTAAGGAACGTGACTGTACCTTAATCAATGTGAGATTGGTTAGGGCTCAACTACATTCCAGTTCGAAGTTAGCTTGTAGTAGGCTAGAGTATGTAGTGGCTTAATACAGTGTGATTGTTGATGGTGGATTTTCAATAAAGGCTAAAATCATAAAATCATGATACTGCATGTTTCTGACCCGGCTTCAGAAATGTATCTGGAACTCATATTTTATGATCCGTGAACTATTTCACGACCTCTAACTGAGGGAATATCCTCTCAGATCTATGATGGATATGTTTCTCGAAAAGCCCCTCAGCTGAGTTTTCGATGCTCCACATATTTCATCATCACCTCTATATAGAATGAAAATGATTGGGCGTCTCCTAGATATATTGCATTCTATTATAGATCAAACTTTTCAATTCAATTACTTGAACATAGATTAAGATGTACAAGTTGGTTGATTGATCAAAACCTTATTTGATTTATGTCATTCTTGACTATATAGAAAAGTCGATATCCACTGACTGTATACAGTATGGTAGCATCAATTGATAAATAGATGACGCTCCATGAGAAAAAATTTACATAAAATTAGTTACGTGACCGACTTATGACCAAATCGAATTATCCTGGACTATTTAGATGGAGCAAGGCTCAACAACAAAATATTGTTATTCTCTTAAGAGATGGAAAAATAACGCAAGTAGTCTCATTCTATCAACGGACATTAGAAGATGGAAATCCAAGTAATAATATTCAAATTTGATCCAAATCCCTAATGTGCACAATTGTCTCTTTTAAGGGAACATGAGACAAGATTCACTTTTCAACACAATTAAATTGTGTTGAGGTGAGCAGTAGAGTGCTCACCACTAGGTTCATGCATGGAATTTTTAATACCTTTCTTTGTGGTAAGTCTAGACCAGACTCTTGTCTTCATTTGAGATTATACCTTTTCCTTTGAAACGTTATGCGAGTCCGTGACCCTCAATGTTACAGTAAGAACATGTTGGTTTGGTGATTTATTTAAGAACGACATTAGCAGCTAAACAAAGGGTACCTCAAACATCCTCCAATTATTTTGATGAAAAATCATCAACCAATTATCAAGATTGATATGAGTATTATTGGATTCATCAAAATTAATAATTTCACCCAAGAATGCTACACTTGATCCATTATCCTCTTCGGAATCATAATGATCAGATGTTCCATCTAGTATTGCAGCAAAACTCTTGTTGCTAGTGCATTTTTTCCGATTTGGGAACTCATTGGCAAAGTGACCGAACCCTTTACACTTGAAGCACTAAAGCATATCCCCATCGTCAAAATCGTTAGGATCTCTGTTTTTCACAGAAATACGATTATGTGGCTCAGCTGTCGTACAAGACTTTTCTCTAGTGAATCGTTTATTTGTCTTCCTAAGAAGTTATCTAAATTGTCTTGTGATCAATGAAACCGAGTTATCAAGATCTTCATCTGAAAATTCAGGATCAACAAGATTGTTCACAGAATTGTCAACACTTTCACTTTTAAGAGTTTTAATGCTTTTCAGTGCCTTGAACGCGATATCCTTTCTGGCTTTGGATTGCATTTCATGATCAAACATCTTTGATTTTCCAACTAGGGTATTTTTGTAAAGTGTTTCAAGGTTATTTCCTTCGATGATGGCATGTTTCTTAGACTCGTATCTTGCTGGTAAAGATCGGAGAATTTTCATCACAATGTCCTTTTGGGGAATATTCTT
This sequence comes from Papaver somniferum, assembly GCF_003573695.1. Classification (NCBI taxonomy): domain Eukaryota; kingdom Viridiplantae; phylum Streptophyta; class Magnoliopsida; order Ranunculales; family Papaveraceae; genus Papaver; species Papaver somniferum. Next base: position 104,095,515 of record NC_039365.1, on the reverse strand, counting down.
CTATAACGCATAACATGCATTAACAATTCCAGAAAACTTTTGATTAAACTCATCAAATGAATCTTCACCAGACATACAAAGATTTTCCCAGACATAATTTAGGTTTTGAATCCTAGCTTATTTTTCTGAGGTATCTCATTCGAATACGGTTTCTAACATATCTGAAGCATCTTTAGACTTAGTGCACGAAGTCACATGGTGCTGAAGATCTTGGCTTATGTCATGAATAATAAAATTTAATCCGTCAAAATTATGCTTTGCAGTATTTATCTCAGCTTCACTATATTCTGCTAAATCTTTCTCAACAGTGTTTCCATCTCTAACAACTGATGGAGGATTGTATCCTATAACTACAAGTTTCAATGTCTGAAAGTAACGAGCATGTAGAAAGGAACACATAGTAATTTTACACCATAATTAATTTGTGCCATCAAAGACTGGCGATATGTTTATCGATATTCCACTCTTATCCATATATTCAGATTGCTTCAAACAAACACTTATTGGGTCTTTCGCGTGTTTGTCTGCTCTGATACCAATTGAAAACGTAGGCTTACCAAAATGCACCACCAACTTTTTCTTAGGCAACCTGTATGTACTAAACTCAGTTACAATTCCGAGAGTTACAACTTAATGAATCTCAATCAGGAATTATAAGAAGAGCGTATATCTCTTTCTCACACAATCAGAATGTAAATAGAAACAAGTCCGTGAACCTGATTATTCCGTGAGAGTACTTGGATGATTCCAAAGATCAATATATGCAAGATCAATCAAGTCGTATCCAACAAACAAGGATGGATATATATACTTTGATTGATTTATGTATAACATGTGATATTTAAATTATAAAGATAAACAATATAACGCGGAAAAAAAATAACACAAACACTGGAAATTGTGTTAACGAGGAAACCACAAATGCTAGAAAAACCCTCGGACCTCGTCCATATTTGAACACCAAATTTTATTAAGACGGCACAAACATTATCCTACTATCAAAACTTCAGACTGTAATGTTGTTGAGTCTGAATCTACCATCACAGCGATTCAGTTACAGTCACGCTCCTTAGGACTCTTAAATCCCAGCAGGAATCCGCACAATTGATTCCCTTAGTTGATGTCTTTACAGACAAAGAGTTGCTTCAACTTAATTGAAGACTTTAAACCAATCTGCCTCTCATAGATAAGCCGATATGTGATTTCCGTTCTGATCAAAGATCAATATGACATAAAAAATCGATTGCAATAGACAAAGTCTGGCAAATCTCAAAATCGGTCTTACGACTCCCAAAGAGCAGCCTAGATTATTATTCAACTCACAAGTAGATACTTGTAGAAACACAAAGTTTGATATCTATCTTTCTTGCTTGTTAGAGCAAATCTCAATAATTAAAACAAGATCAGGATACACAAACTATCAAGATATAAATAGTTGGACCTGGCTTCACGAATCCCTAGGTGAAGTCTTTTTATTCGCTAAACCTAAAAATATTTAAAGGAGAGAACGAATCAAGTTTACAGCTAGGACACATAAGAATTGTGTTAGGGATTAAAAAATCCCAGTTATTTGAGGTTCTCTTTATGTAGACTTTTAAGGTTAAGGTTGATTTGGATTTAAGCTAAGGTAGCTTTGGAATCAATCAATTAATAATCATCGTAAGATGAAAAACTTGACTTGAGATTAACATAATAGAATATACACTCTGGCTAGGATGAACCATAGCCGAACCGTGTACAATGACTTGTTCAGAAAAGATTAGCCGAAACTAGTCGGTCGAACGATAAGCTTAACCGTTTTCATATAACACTTTAAGACTTTAATCTTGAGTCACACTTGTGACCAAACATATCTAGATAGTGTTTTTAGAAAGTTGTTCAAATGTAGATATCTCATAGAAATGATTCTGATACATCTGAAAATATTTGACATGGTATGTACGTGTACTATATTCTTGTTCGTGACTATTTTTGTCATGGTAAATGTACCGGGTTTGTATAACCTTAAAACAAAAACGGGTTCAGGAATCCATAGATCTATTCCGGTTTGCATACTGGGTATGCGTACCTTCCTAGTTCACGAGTCAACAGACTTTTTATGGTATGGATATCGGGTATGTGTACCCAAAAGTCGTTGTCGAACTATAGCTACGCTGGCTCCGGACTTATAAAAGTTCTCCCAGTATGTGAACTGGTATGCATATTATCTTATATCCAGATTTATAGTAGGTTTATATCTCTCAAATAATCAATTCAAAACATTCCCGAATAACATAAATGACACATATCATTGTTCCAGGCTATTTATAAATGATTAAATCTTGAATCATAATTTAGGTCATAAAAAATAAATTGTTTTTAACCAAATTCATCAAATATGAACAAATGTTCTCAAGCTTAGCCAGCCATATTTAGAGAACGATAATCAAGATAAACTTGACTCGAAATTTATATTATGCATGTAATGTCTAATTTAGTCATGTGACAATGTCTCGTACATAGAAAGGTGAAAACTTGAGAAATAGGTAGTTTAGCCTTCACTTACATTTTGATGTTGAAGTTCTCCAAAGCTCATGTTGATCTTCGCCTTCAAACGGTGATTCTCAACTACACACTCTGTCCTAATCCGAGACCTGACTAAATGTAGAATAAAAATCAAGAAATAGTTTTTATCAACTAAATTTGACAACAAGCTTGAGATAGAAACACTTTTGAGTTCGACCGAGCAATGCTCTAACATTATGCATGAACATTATTTTGGCTTGGAATAAAATAGAGAACTCTCTTAGAGAATTGAATGCCTAAAAGGTTCATTTTTTTTACATCCCCCGTAGGTCAGGTTGAAGTAGTGCCATTACGGCACGAGTTATTTCTAGTATCAAACAAAACTAAATTGTCTTCTCTCTCATGACTATCTTCTCTCCACGGGAGTCTGTCTGGTTTTCATTTTTTCATCATCTTTTCCTTTACTAGTTAATTTAAACACATGCAAGAGCATAATAATAAGTAATTTTACATGACTAAAAAGTTTCACATTAATGGAGAGGATTACTGCATCATCCATCGAATCAAAATAGTATACCCATCAAGTGAAGATCCATTAATTAGAAAACAAATTCGATTAACCATGCATGCCTTGCCCCTCAAATAATTCTACACAATATGGATAGGATTCATGTTGTTTTTTGCTATTTCCCATCCCCATATTTTCTATTTCCCATCCCCTTCACAATTTCTAAAATCAATTTACTTTTCAATTCTGGTTTTTCCTATGTACCATCCATAAAAGTCAAAATGACTTTGACTATGATCATTACCATATATTGTTGTCTTCTTCTTTACTAATCCCTCTTTCTCGTTAAAAAAACCCAAAAACTATCAAGTTACAAACCTTAAATTAAACCATTTAAATACTATAATATACATATTTCTTTATCTTTTGTTATTTAATTTTTCTAGACATAGATGAATTGATCGGTCATTAATCGGTAAACAATTATTCTGGAAGATTCTATTATTGAAAAAATAGAAAAAAAAATATCTCAACCCTAGTTCAATCCGATTATGTTAATTCTATTGAAAACCTATTTTGCGGCAAGGTTTAAAGGTGATAAATTAATTTAATGATAGACACATTTTTGTGTCTAATTTGTCATCAATGTCCGTATTGTTGGAACTCTATTTTTGTACTAATATTGTGTTTTTATGTATTTTTAGGAAATAAACATTTTTGGAAAATTCGGCTCGAAAAGTTGATTTTGGCACCCGGAGGACAAGTGTTATTCGGACTCTCGCTTTTGGATAAGGGGTAACCTAATTACTAAGGGGCACCCCCAGGTCACCCCCAAGGCAGCTGCTATTCGCACCCCTACTCTGGATAGGGGGATACCAGTTTCTTCCCCATTTGAAACGATTTTGGCGGGAAATTTCTAAACAGTTCTGGCAGAATTTCGATCGTCAAAATGAAGGGGTTATGGGTCGATTCAATGGCTGAAATTTGGTATAGAGATGTGATATAGGTTAAGGAACATAGCATGGGTGACATGATCGATCAAATTTGGCTGGAATTTTCGGTATGATTCACACACCCAAAACAGAGCACGTGTACTGTAACACGAGCAAAATTGAAGTTCTTATGTGCATGGGGGAGTTCTGCTAGCGTTGGAAGAGTGTTGAGGCGTGAATAAGTCGAATTGGAGCGTGCTGGACCAGAGAAAACGCGTGAAAAGCTAAAACAGGAAAGAAATTATCCGAAAATGTTTTCTTTCACTGCCGAGGATTTGTGGAGTTATGGAGGAGATTCGATGCATGCTTCGGGTTTAAATAGAGTCCTTGGAGGTCAGAGAAAGGTTGCCGAGAGTTGGGAGGAGAAGAGAGGAAGCTGCAGAGGAAGAATCACGAATTCTCTCTGCTGCTGCTGCTGTTCGTGATGAAGATGAAGAACATGAATAACGGACCTGCATCAGCAGTCGTTTTTCAACAATGAAATAGACTCACAGACGTGGGTCGTAGGTGTGGGTCTTAGATCTACAGTAACAATAGCACTTCTTCTATGTCGTTCATTTTGGACGCTTTCTGTGGGTCGCACATTCACTGTTTTATTATTTCATCTCCATTTTCATCCTTGTAAACACCCTTTGAGCAATAAATAAATACTTTGAGCGTGTTTTTTTATCATGATGAGCTAAACCCAACACTGGGACGATGGAGGAGGTCGAATTTCATCCATGTGGTAATTTCATTAATTCTTTTATTTACTTTTTGCACTAATTTTAATTGAATTAAGATTTTAAATTAATTACTTGTGATTTCATTTGATGGAGTATGCTTAGTCCTAGGGATTTTTGATATGCCATGCTTAAGAAATACAAGTAATATTTTATAAAATCTATCTTGGAAATAAACTAGAGTTAATATTTGTTTTGTTTTGAACTATAATCGCCTAGAATTAAATTCTGAACCACTTGAAAATGAAAAATGACCGAATCTTTAGTCCCAGTTTCTCGCACCAGTGTTAATATTTTTATTGTATATATTTATCCTTTTTATTAAGTTTAAAAAATTATCCTTCACAAGTACGAGAGTTTGAACCTCATTACTACAACCCACAAAAAAATCAATAATCATTTTGGTGCCACTGCCGGGGAAAATCTACATCGTTTAAAACGGTGGTATCCCTAATTCAAATACAAATAATTTTTATGATTATTCACCTATTCAAAAGGACGAGGATTTGATTAGGGATACCACCGTTTTAGACGATGTAGGTTTTCCTTTTGATTACGAAGCCGATAGTGGTTTAGAGGAACGGGTTCATTTCGAATATACTGTTTTAGAGTCTAGCGACTTAGAAACAATAGTCTTGGAAGAAGAAGATAGACCCGTAGAGATGAGTAAAGATGCACTACCTGATAATAACTTAGAAGAATCTCTTGAATATTTTAAGGACTCCGAAGATACGGAAATTCAAGAAATAATTAGAGGTCTATCTAGAGACACTGAAAACTCTAAGTTTGGGGGTGATTATCACTTCCCTAGTGCCTTACCTTTAACTCTCAGAAAGTCCCCACACTTAGGACTTGATATTTGTGCCTCGACCATTTTACAAGATTACCTTCATACCCGTTTTCGCGAGCCTAATGATGTCCATGAAGGAGTTCAGTTATTAGAAACCCATCCTCTGGTTGATGTGGTTTGCCCGGCTATGATACCCAGATTGACTTTGTTTTCCCACCAAATAGTTTTCTTCCAACTGTGGGAACGTTTCAAATGAGTCGAATATTAAGTTCTGAGACTAAGCCTAAGTACTTTAGGTTAATAGAATCGACACATTTTCCTAAGAATGACCACTACTCTCACTGTGGTCAACTATGTAAGTCATATATGATTGATTTAGAGGATCCGCAATTATTTAGGTTCTTACTTCGTGATTCTAAGTTCGTACTTGAGTTTTTCCAGACTCTAGGACCTAATGATTCGGATCCCACCTATGAAGAAACGCAGCCAATGAAAATTTTCTATTTAGACCCTTTCATAGAACCTGAACCTGAACCACAATTAGACATAAATTTCTTAATCAGGAAACTAAGTAAGGGCATGCTAGTCTTGTTCACTTTCTTGGTTCATTGCAATTTCCTTTGGTCAGCTCTATTTAGTTTTGAAGACCCACAGTTATTTCGACTGTTATTTTATGGTTCGAGTTAACTAATCCTTTCCTAAGTCTGGCTGAAGACTTTAAACTTAGCACTTATTGGGAGGTATCCCATGCTCATGCAACACGGTAATATCTTTCCTTAACTCTTCCGCTTCAAATGGTAACAGTTTCTCCTTGTTCATGCTTTTAGTTTCATCTTTAGAACATTGAGGACAATGTTAGATTTAAGTTTGGGGGTATGGGGGAAACTTTTTAGTTGCAATAAATAAACTCCAGAGCCTAGAAATTTATGCGTATTTAGGATGGCACTAACCAATCTAAGTGGATGGAAGCATTTTGGTTGTAGGAGTTGAGGAACCAATCTGAATAGATGGAAACATCTAAAGAGTCTATTCATAAAAGCACAAAGCTCAGGTGTTGGAAATAACATGATAGTTTCACCATATCTCGTTGAGTCCTTTTCACTTCTATTTTTATTTTATTTTGTTTTTAAACCATGTTTCTCTAAGTGATAGGTGGGGCACACGATTCAAGTTGTTACCAATGCTAGGATGAATTAGAGTGATTGAGTTACAAAAAAAAAGTTGAAAAAAAAAAGTTGAAAAAAAAAAAATTGAGACCAGACCATTCGACCAAAAGGAAAATTCAATAAAGTCGACCACTGGTACCCTTGTATATGCCAGTTGTGTTGACCTAGAGTTAGGTTATCGACCACTGGTACCCTTGTATATGCCAATGTGTTGATATTAGTCAGACTAGTATCTCAATCCATTAGGATAGGTTCATTTTGGCGGAGGCCTTCAGACAGATATGGGAAACGCCGTTCACTTAGTAAACATCAAAACCATCTATGTTTTTCTATATCCATCTCTTAATCTTTCCATGTGATTAGTTTGACTCCGAATATGATGTCCATAGTGCAACTATCTTAGTAGAGCTCTGTCACTTTATATGAATTTTAGTATGCTTGAGTGCAAACTCGTGTACAGCAATTGGAATTTCGCATCAGGGTACTTCCTCCTGTAGTCAGTGATTGTAAGCCAACCAAGGAGATTCTTTAGTGCCTTCCAAGGTTCTGCATAGATAAGCTAGGGTCTGGAGTAATGGTTTTGTGGGCACACCTATGGTAAACCCTCCCGAGATTAACTCGGTTTTATTTATTTTATTTTTTTATTTATTAGTTTTGCTCGAGGACTAGCAAATAATAAGTTTGGGGGTATTTGATAGACACATTTTTGTGTCTAATTTGTCCTCAATGTCCGTATTGTTGGAACTCTATTTTTGTACTAATATTGTGTTTTTATGTATTTTTAGGAAATAAACATTTTTGGAAAATTCGGCTCGAAAAGTTGATTTTGGCACTCGGAGGACAAGTGTTATTCGGACTCTCGCTTTTGGATAAGGGGTAACCTAATTACTAAGGGGCACCCCCAGGTCACCCCAAAGGCAGCTTCTATTCGCACCCCTACTCTGGATAGGGGGATACTAGTTTCTTCCCCATTTGAAACGATTTTGGCGGGAAATTTCTAAACAGTTCTGGCAGAATTTCGATCGTCAATATGAAGGGGTTATGGGTCGATTCAATGGCTGAAATTTGGTATAAAGATGTGATATAGGTTAAGGAACATATTATGGGTGACATGATCGATCAAATTTGGCTGGAATTTCGGTATGATTCACACACCCAAAACAGAGCACGTGTACTGTAACACGAGCAAAATTGAAGTTCTTGTGTGCATGGGGGAGTTCTGCTGGCGTTGAAAGAGTGTTGAGACGTGAATAAGTCGAATTGGAGCGTGCTGGACCAGAGAAAACGCGTGAAAAGCTAAAACAGGAAAGAAATTATCCGAAAATATTTTCTTTCACTGCCGAGGATTTGTGGAGTTATGGAGGAGATTCGATGCATGCTTCTGGTTTAAATAGAGTCCTTGGAGGTCAGAGAAAGGTTGTCGAGAGTTGGGAGGAGAAGAGAGGAAGCTGCAGAGGAAGAATCACGAATTCTCTCTGCTGCTGCTGCTGTTCGTGATGAAGATGAAGATCATGAAGAACGGACTTGCATCAGCAGTCGTTTTTCAACAGTGAAATAGACTCACAGACGTGGGTCGTAGGTGTGGGTCTTAGAGCTACAGTAACAATAGCACTTCTTCTGTGTCGTTCATTTTGGACACTTTCTGTGGGTCGCACATTCACTGTTTTGTTATTTCATCTTTATTTTCATCCTTGTAAACACCCTTTGAGCAATAAATAAATACTTTGAGCGTGTTTTTTTTATCATGATGAGCTAAACCCAACACTGGGACGACGGAGGAGGTCGAATTTCATCCATGTGGTAATTTCATTAATTCTTTTATTTACTTTTTGCACTAATTTTAATTGAATTAAGATTTTAAATTAATTACTTTTGATTTCATTTGATGGAGTATGCTTAGTCCTAGGGATTTTTGATATGCCATGCTTAAGAATTACAAGTAATATTTTATAAAATCTATCTTGGCAATAAACTAGAGTTAATATTTGTTTTGTTTTGAACTATAATCGCCTAGAATTAAATTCTGAACCACTTGAAAATGAAAAATGGCTGAATCTTTAGTCCCAGTTTCTCGCACCAGTGTTAATATTTTTATTGTATTCTGAGGCTTTTAGCTTTGAATCAAGTTTCATCATATGAGAAGAACGAATCGTTTCATGCAGCTGAAATGGTCTCTTATGAAGTATATTTATCTTTTTTATTAAGTTTAATAAATTATCCTACACAAGTCCGAGAGTCTGAACCTCATTACTACAACCCACAAAAAATCAATAATCACTTAATTAGTCACATGAGCAGGGTAGCCTTAAAAATATGATCCTTCAATTGTTATAATAGCACTTGAGCTACAAAACTGCTTATTGTATTAATCAAATAACAGTTGTTGTAATAATCAAACTTAATCTGCTTGTGTATATGCCAAAACAAGCTAATCAAATCACATAGTTAATAATACCATTTATAATAGGGTTTACTTATATGCCAAAACATGCTAATCAAATCACACAAATCCTACCTAACAAAAAAAATTAGTGTATGATCCAATCAGTACAGTGCAAATCATTAAATTAATATATGATCCAACTAATTTTAAGTAATATGATGCCCTTGTCTCCCTTGTCTACCATTTTTAATATCTTGCGTACATACCAATCTCTATAATATCTAGTGTAAGTGTTTATTCAAACTGGTGAGGAATTATAGAGATGACGTGGAAGATAAAGATAATGGTCGGTGGTGGAGATGGAGATAAAGACCGAAACGTTTTTATTTTATTTTTTTTATTTTTGTGATATGGTGAAATTTATTATTGAGTGTTGTTAACAGTGGTTTTTAGTTCAGGGATAAAATTGAAAAACTCTGTATTTAATGCGTCGTCACTCTGCAAAGAGACCGAGCCATTTAAAAGTAATGAGTGTCCAGACCTGTTTAATTACATATGTATTGAGCAATTCAGCATATTTATGAAATTTATCCATAATGGTGCATGAAGCAACAATCCCAAATATTTTGTAAATTTTAACCTACTGCATTATTCATTAGTGTATGATTTATCGAGTATTTTCTTATGATATGTTCCCCGGCTGAACCCTTAATATTGATATGACATGACAATTAGTGTTCACTCGCATCTGAGTAGCATGAATTTCTCGAAATATCAAGATTAAGGTCTATATAAAAATACTCACTCGGAAAGCACGCCGCTCTCTGGTAATAAAGTTAAAGATTTTTGTGTCAACACACATAATTTATCAAATTTATTCAATTTTGTGATAGCTCATAAGATTCAAATTTTGGCCTAATCAATTTGCAAATTTAAGCTTTTTGCGCTCTGCGCAATATCTCGAACCCTGTCGGTCGAGACCGGACCTAGGCAAGCTAGGAAATTAATCCGCCATGGACTAATAGGAGCAAAATCCTACCAAAGGAAGAAAACAAGAAGTAAAAGAGGAGCTACGGAAAATAGAAGCAACAACAAGGAGGCGCGGCCACGCCACTTGGACGGCCAGTTCACCCTAACAGGCGCCTCCCGTGGCTGGCCGGCCACGCCCCCATAACACTTCTTGCTGGCCTCCTTTCCTATCGACCAATCAGATTGCTTCAAACCGACCACACGCACTTTTAAATAAATTTAGAAGTTGGTTGGTCGATGCGCCTAATTCCTTAAGGAATCTAATCTAGACTGCCCATGTTAGTCTCAAAAAACGATCACGGTTGCATATTTTGGCCACTCGATTTATCAAGCGTAACCGCCTCCTAACGTGGCCAGACAAGCGCCATTGTACACACCGGAGGGCCCACTAATACCTTAGCAGATCGGCATCGCTCCAACTCACAAGTCAAGCCACTAAACGTTTGGCAAAACAGTTGGCCACACGAGTTACAAAATCCTAACTTTATTAAGCGGCATTACATTACTGTCGTAAAATGATCTTGGCCTCCCAACTTCGCCAGCCGAATCGACCGGCCTAGATTCGATCTCGATCGACGGGCGATGTGTGGATATGCTCACCAACGGCCCGACTATAGTGCTGGCCGGTCGAATAACTCCCAGTGCGCTGCTAGCACCTGGTAGGCTTTGAAATATGTATAAAATAAGAGCAAAGACAGCCTAAAGTGATACCTGCAAGTGCACAGGGTCAAATTGTAGTAATGTGTGCAAGACAGGGTCATTCCACAGGGACTTGGGGTGTATTGAAGCATTCCTAAGCTAGTTATGGGTGCAAAGCACTATGGCAGTGAGCAAGGCAAAGCAATAAGGCAGATGCAAAGATGGGAAAACAGTTAACAAAGCAAAGCAAATGACATGACATTTAAGAACCAAAACAGCAAAGCAATATGGCAAAACAGTTAAGAACCAAGGCTGTAAGCCAAGGGCAGGGAGGAGTTTGTGCACTGATTTCCACCTTGTGTCCTAATCAAGCAATGCAATTCTAGGTTGAGTTGAAGACCTTGAGCATATATTAGAATGGGAGGAAAATCAGCTTGCTCACTGATATGCCCCTAGTATTGACTGTCTTTTGACAGCACAGTCAATCACAGGCATACCAGAGCACTGATTACTTCCCATTGCGCAAGCAAAACAGGCATCAAGATAACTATCCTAGCAATACATCATTCAACAGTGCACTAGAATGAGACTATCCTAAGAACAAATCATAAGAACAAAACATAACATAAACATGAACAGGAGCTTGATATAAATTGTAAAAATCACACACTCAAATTAAATACATGTTGGAGTTCAGAACAGCTAAAATTAACAATGCATTTGAATTGAGAATCATGGAATTGAAAAGATTGATAACCCTCAAAGCTAACAGTTCATGGAAATAACAAAACTAAAAAAAACTTAAACTATTCTACTGATGCTCTGGCTAATCCAGGCATGGCTTCTAACACACACCCATCATCTCTATTTATACACAAACCAACTTTCCCCAAAACAGGACCACATCAGTCTAATTAGGGTTTGGTGAAAATACAAATTAAATCAAAAAAAATCCTACCTAACTCTGATAACAACCCTAATAGACTATCCCATACTTCAATTTAACATTCAATTGATTTCCCCCAAAAATTTCCCAAATCAGAAAAATTAGGGTTTTAGAAATTAAAATTAGAAATTTACCTAATCTCTGACTCCAATCAAACTTCGACCCATGCTTAGAATTAGTCTTCTCTTGCTTCCCATACCTTCAATTTGCCTCTAGATCGACCTAATTTACCTATTTCACACTTTAGGGTTTCGGTTGAAAATGTGTGGAATAAGTAAAGTAGACGGACTAGGGAGAGGGGAACAATGATGGGTTATCATTGTTCGACGCTGTGGTAATTATGGTGGTGATGGCGGAGCAGTTGGGATAGCAGGTGGAGGAGATGGTGGCGGACATGGAGGTTGCAGAGGAGGTGAGGGGAGAAAGAGAAGATGGAGTCGATGAAAAAGAGTGAGGGGGGTGTTTGGTTGGGTAGGAATAGGGTTAGGTATTAGGGTGTTGATCGGATGTATCAGAATTCGATGTCCAGTGAGTTAAAGCGTTGGATCGACACATCTGGATCGAATCTATCGGCTGAGATGGCAATGCTTGCAGCGACCGTAGGATTGTGAGACACAACAAAACTGATGGCTCCAGATGGAGTTAGGTGCTGTAGTGTTAGACAGGAGCTTCAGAGTTTGATGCACTGTGATGAAGCGACCGTTGGATGATGGAATGGATCCAGACGGTTAAGAGGCGAAACGGGTTTGGGTATTGATTTTAAGCTTAGAAAATGGGTTTGGGTTTAGGAAATGTGTTTGGGCTTAAAAAATCTTGAGCCCACTTCTTCTTTAAGAACAATTTCTTCCTTTGTGAGCCCATTTTCATCCTTCTGGTCTTGTGCAATTCCTCCCGGCTTTTCACCACTTTTCTGCTCTTTTCCGCTCCGCTATTCATCCAAACTTTATTTATTACCTAAAGATGCAAAATTAGTTAATAAAAATATTTATTCTTGAAAACAAAGAAAATACAGAATATGGGATAAAATGTAGAATTAATGCACAAAAGATGAGTTAAATGCCAAGAAAAATATATAGAAATATGCACTTTTTAGCACTCATCAGCACCCAAAACCGTTATCCCAAAATAGGTTGGCCACACAGCTTTGAAAACCTAAATTAAATCAACGACAACCAGTAACTGCCGCAAATCATCTCAACTTCCCAACTTCACCAGAAGAATTGGCCGGCCAAACCTCTATTATATGCGCCAAACAAGATGTGGTCGTGACCATTGGCCGCTCTTATTCCATGAGGAACAATCGGCCAGGCCGCAGCCTTCCATATGGCTTCTAAACGTCTGACCAAAGATGGATGGTCGCGCTCCTCATAAAAATCTTAAATAAATTATCAACAACCAATAACTGCCGCAAATCATCTCAGCCGTCCAATTTGGCTAGCTAATTTAACCGGTCTAGATTTAACTTGGACCGACCAATAGGATGTCGAAATGGCTACCAGCTATCACTCTCCTATAGGGACCAACCGGCCTACCTTTGGCATGCAGGAACAGCTCCCACCAGCTTCCTGAAAGTGGCCGGTCACACTCCTTTTAAGACGCTAGGTTCCGCGACCAACAAAGACGGGCTCAATACAACGATGCGTCACATGTATCGATTATTTTGAGTTGCTTGCTTAAAAGCGATGCTTTATATGCATCGATTACATATGATATTTTATGAATATCGGCTTCACAAATAACTTAGTTATTTAACCTAATAGCGCCACATGCTATTCTTTGCGGAAAGTCTCATGGATTGGCTCGTCACACATGACTAGGGCTGTCAATGGGTACGGGTCTAGTGGTACCCTACTTATAAAAGACGGGTCCGGTTCCTAAATTTATGGACCCAGAACCGGACCCGTTTAAAGACTCGGGTACCCATCGGTTCGGGGTACCCGTTAGGTATTAAGAAAACTATAAAAAAATCTTAAAAACTTAATTTCTTTCTCTTTTTAGCTTGAATCTAAATTGTTTTTAAAAAAGCTTATTATTATTTCTTAATTAATGTACTAAATAAAGATTAAATGTAAGAAAAAATGAAAAATGAAAAAAAAATCAAAGCCAAAACTAACAAAATGCTTATAACTTTGCTAAAAAGATGAATAAAATGATGAATTACCGGGTACCGATACCCGCGGGTACCCGACGGGTATTACCCATTTGGACCCATTAAGATTCGGGTCCAATCGGGTAATTACCCGTCGGGTCTTAAGTTGTTAACGGGTACCCATTGACAGCCCTACACATGACCACCCGCCACCTAGTTTGCGCGTGATTGGTCAGAATAATTAGGCAAGGCTCACTCAGAAACTTCTATACTCGAGACATCAAACATGTCACAAACTGGGGGATGTTCATCAGGGTATTGGTCTGGTGGTTTATAGCGCACGGCGTGCAACACGCCCATTATGAGAAAGTGTGGGAAAGGCGGACATATAGTGGCAACAGATAAGTAGTGGGTGTAAACTGACTCGTCCTCCCTCATAGTAAGACGTGGTTTTCTACATTTTCACACGACCCCACTTCTCCATCACTCAACTACTCCCATTTCCTAAGAGATCAGGGCGCGTGCAACTATGACTGATATAAATAGGTTTCGACCTATTTCAACCAACAACACAGTTTTGGTTATCAACACAATTATCCAGAAAAATACTAAGAACTGATAAATTACATTCCGCAAGCCAGTTCCATATTCTGATACAAGTCATAAAATAGGCACATCTTCAGAATTAACCATTCTGATCTCAACACCTTCTTTGCTTCCCTCCCTAAGATCAACCCTTCTCCTTCACTTTGTGACCGATGCAAGACTGGAACGACCATTTCTTGGTTTAGGCCAGGATTGTACAGATTGATCTCTTGAATCTAAAGTACTCTCGTGCAGTGCATTTGTTTAGGGTTTAGATTCGTTTCTCGGCGGCACACCCAAATTTACCAAAAACAGCAGAATCAGTTATTACCCCAAAACAACTAGCGACCACAGTGGGAGATTAATCTCTCGGTTGCAAGATCGATTTTCAATTTGCTTTCAGTTTTCTCAATTTCAAGAGGGTAGATCTTAGATCTAATAGCCAAAACTCGCTTTAATCACCAATTCCAACTTTCCTTTTTATAATGTACCAGGGTCAGCCAAACTCTTCCAAAATCACGAATACTCGAAATCCGATCACCATGAAAGATATTACGAAAATGCTGGAGGACGTTGTCGCAAATCAGGCCAATATCGTCAAGCTGCAAAATAAGACTTTTTGTCTCTTAAAGAGTATGGCAAACTGGTTGTGGCAAGAACCGGCAAACATTTGCTCGGAGGACGCTACCGATTTTAGAAGTGCCACCAATTTTAGAAGTGACACAAGAAATGTTGAATCCTTGTCTGAAGTATGTGCCTCCGCCGAAGACAATGCAGATATAGTACGTAGCCGCGGACGAGAGCAGAAAAGGAATGACCAACTAAACTCAGCCAACGATAAAGAGCTGAAGAAGTTTCACAAGGCCAAAGGAAGAGACCTGCCAGGTGTGCCATAATATTTGCAAGATAAGGAGAAAGAGTCGGCCTATGAAGCTTTGTTGGAAAACTTGTATCTCCAAACCCTCACAGAAGTTCAGAGAGTTGTCCAACATTCCACAGCCACGACCTCATTAACCTTACTAAAAAGAGAAGCACCTGAAGATGGAGAAATCTACCAAGGCACCCATGAGGATGGGAAATGCGCCAATGAACAATATTCGGTCCAACCACTTAACATTACTGTCACTGCTGCAAGACCCTCAAGGGAAGTCGTATTTCAACAAAATTTCCGAACTAAACGATCCATGCCAGAACCAACACTCGCTCAAGCTTCGACTCCTCCCTCGAAACGAGATTCGTGTCAAATCCTACAGGAGTTTCCACGACAACGGCCGGTAACACAAGAGAAGCTGGACTCGAATTACCCACGTTTCCCACTCCCTATAAGAAAGGTTCTGGAATTACTGGAAATTTGGATACGAGACAGGGCGGTTCAACTGCCTCCCTATGGCGTCTGCCGACTGATCAAGAGATGTTAGATTCGAGATGTTTCCACTATCACAGGTTCATACGTCATCCTACCAGTGAATGCAATCTGAAGCGCATTTTCCGAGAAAAAATCAATTCGGGAGACTTACGCCTGGGAACTGAAGATCCTCCACTTTACCACGGATCGACATAAAGATATCTTCACGCAGATGCCCCCTGATAGACTCTTCTTATCTATCGGAGGAATAATCACTCTACATAGTTCCAGACGTTGCGAGAACAATAAGACGACCGGGGACTTCTCACTGTTATGGTTGCGTAAACAATAGGTTCGGCTTTGAAGCAATTATCCGGGAAAATTCAGTTTTGCAGGAGGCCTCGTAGACGAGTAAGTTTTATCAAACAATGTTTGCACGACCATTTGTTTTGAAACTCGCCGGGGACTCGACACAAGCATCAGTCCCATTTTGAGAAAAAGATCCAATAACCCAATTATGCTAAGATATCATATCACTCTTGTATTTCCATTTTCATGCAATATTTACAATTTTTCCCAAGTGGTTGTACCATTTGCATTCATAATTAAGATTCCAACGCATTAGTTGACCCAAATATCATTCGAAAAGCTACTCACAAGATCATTTCAGAAGCAAATCAATTCAAACATCTTCACAGAGCAATTACCTATTAGTTCAAAACCAGAAAATCAAACCATAAAAGAGGCGTCTCTTGCCTTTCAAAAAAAAAAACCCTAAGAGGAGAAAGTTTAGAAAAAATAAAAGCATTCAAGGGAAATCGTCCAACAACGGCTCATTCTTCTTGGAGAAAGCGTCCTTCATATCCTTGAGAGCAGCCTGCTTCAACTTCAATTCCTGGGATAACTTCTCGATCTCCGCATCATGTTGATTAATAAGATCCAAGTAAGGAACCTCGTTCATTTCAGTTTGCAGCTTTTGGATTTTAGAAAACCCTTTCACAGAATCAGGAGGCGTGAAACTCAAAGCTCACACACATGTCCCAATGATACTCCCAGCTCGAGATTACTTCTCCATAAACGGTGTTGATGATATTTTTCAATGATGTTGTAGTAAAAGATTCGTTGAGACTTGTGAAAGCAATAGATTTTAGACTTATAAAACTTAAAAAAAAACTAAGAGAACTTAATGCAGAATTGATTTCAAGATATTAAAAATAACCAAGACACTGATTCCACTATTACACATGAATGAATGATATCAAATATCAATTGTATTCCATAAGCATAGATTATCAATTGACTAAACAAAGTATAACCTATCAGATTGAATCACAATTAATTAAGAAAATTATGCAAACAATTTAAAACTCTGCAAAAGCAGTGATTGAGTGAATTATAAATCATAAATTAGAGAAAATAAAATAGTTACTAATTATTCATGCGTAAATAGCTTCCTCATTGCCTTGGTTGTGGGAGAATTAGCTCATCATCATGTTGGAAACACGCTCAAAAGTTGATTTCATTGCTCAAAGATGGTTTACAAATGATGAAATGGGAGAAAAATTAATAAAACCGGGTTTGTAACACTTATGTTTGTTACAAACCAGCTGCCACAGAGAATGATAAATGAAAGTTGTCACTGTCACTGTAGCTATACGACCCACCGGTGTTTGTCGTTGTCACTGTTGATGAACGACCGTTCTCTTGCGTCTTATGTTCTTCATGCACCAGCAGAAAAGAATTTTCCTGCAAGTGATCGTCCCGACTCTGTGATGCTCTGAACTTCTCCCAATTCTCTCCTCCTCTTCTAGACTTCCTCAGAACCTTATATATATTCGACCGGACCAAGGATTACTCCTCATAACTCCAAAATATCTCCCATAACACGTAGTTAAGAAAAATATATTCTCGGATTGTTTTCTTTCCTTTCTTGCCTGCTCCATGCATCTGCAACTGTCAATTATGCGGATAATCTCTTTTCTTAACTCTACAATGCCTCTGTTGCGACTCAGCATACTCCAAAAACACACAGAACATGTTATGAACACACAAAACCCGTGAAGAACTCGTGTCCTATGTTTGCTTCCACACGAGATTGTAGCCAAATTTAGACGAATCCAACTGGCATACCAGTCCTGTTTAATCGAAAAAGGATATCTCCAACCAATTCACACGCTTTAATCTCCCTAAAACTCGCCAAAAATCCCATCAGAAGTTATGTTGTTGTCTGGCAAGCTTTCCCGCCAAAATAAAATTCAAACGATGAAGATGGGTGCGATGGATAAATTTTGGATACACATAGTCGTGGGTGCTGAGAATGAATTTGGGCTGCACATAACCTTGGGTGCCCCTTAGCCAAATCTGGGGTCCGTTTAGAAAATGTCCTCCGGGGGTGCCTTTAGTATTTTTTCGAGCTGATTCTTCCAAAAACGTTTATTTCCAAAAAATACCTACAAACACATAAAACACCACAATAAGTACGAAATCGAGTACCAACAATACAGAAAATTGAGGACAACTTAGACACAAAAATGTGTCTATCAGGTGCGGTCGGTCACACTGCACATATCATAGATTGAAGATAAGGCTTCCTCCACGCGTTTAACCAACGAAAAACGACTATTAAACTTCTCGGTTGTTGCGATGTTTCCATACTTTTTCCATATTCGAGTATATAGCTCTGCATACTTAGCTGGTACGCCAAATCCTCCAATCAACACATGATCCTCAAAGGGAGCCACAAATGGAGGGTTGAAGATGGCACCTGCAGTTGAATGTACGATTAGGTCTCCTTCAACTCCAGAGGATTCTTCAGAAACGATTGCGCTCACAGCCACAAGCGTGATTTCCACTATTGAAAGTGCAACACATCTTTGTTATGAATTATCTCCATCTCAGGTTTATCCACGTACGTGGTCTCTATGATTGAAGGCGCAACAACATTTTCATTATGGTTAATTTCCATCTCAAGGTTATCTCCAAGTGCAGTTTCTCTCTATAATACCACCGACTAAATATTTATTTCATATCAAAAAATAAATAATCCAAGAAGAAAAGAAAACGTGTGGGACTTACCAACTCATCCGCTGGCTCACTGGAAGAGTTAGAATCCCCGCTACTA
The DNA here is from genome assembly GCF_003573695.1 of Papaver somniferum. Classification (NCBI taxonomy): domain Eukaryota; kingdom Viridiplantae; phylum Streptophyta; class Magnoliopsida; order Ranunculales; family Papaveraceae; genus Papaver; species Papaver somniferum. The sequence continues at coordinate 104,076,695 of NC_039365.1, read as the reverse complement.
CATTCAGAAGTACTTCTGTCAACGCCGCCGGATTCTGAATCTTCTTCTTCCTTATCTCCACCTTCGAGAGACTCAGCATCGCCAGATTCCTCCCCTGGAGGCGCCATGTTTTGACCGCGTGCAAGCCTGGCAAAAGCATTCATATTCTCGCCTCCCTGAAAAAAGGGAAAAGAGAGGTACTTAGTGAAATGAATCAAAAAAAAAAAAAATGGCTGGTCAAGAAGAAACACACACGTACCTGCATATTCGAAGAGTTGAAAACCACAGAAGGTTTTGAAGCTGATCGGATGCCACCTTCCCGACTTTTAGACCCCTGTTCCTTTCTTTGGGGACTGTTGTCACCTTGGTCAGAAGATTTTCGTTTACCTGAAGGGAGCGACTTCAACAACTTATGTTTTTATAAGGTCTTGGAAGAAGTCTTTCCGCGTGGATCTTTCACGATGTCCTGCACGAATTTGCTGAAGAGCGAGAAACTCCTTCTCCCAAAATTATTTATACTTAGGGGTCATCACCGGCTTTCTTCTAAGGTCTGTTGAAGGTGTCAATGGACGGTGAAATGAAATTCCCTGGTCGAAACCCATCTGACGAGCAGCCCTGTCAACATTATAAGAAGCCACTTCAAAAGATCCCATGAAGAAAGATGGGACATATCTAGGTACACAGCTTTTCATAAACACGATTTCTCCAATATTCATATTCTATCCATCAGAATGCAATGTTATGCCCGAGACGGAAGCAAAAGTGTCAGGTTGAACTATAGATGTGTGAGACGGTGCCCAAGGACGAAATTTAACTGCATACATGTTTTTAAGAAAATCAATGAGCCTTAAGCCGGGTTTTGGACGCTTCTTCAGCCAACGAAGTATCCTAGCTCCTCCATATGTACTGGAAAGCGAAGCTATAAGATTAGGAGTATAATTTTTGAAGTTCTCCCACAACCATGCTTGGAGAAAGGCAATGTGAACATATGATTCTACCTTCATACATCCGTTGGAAGCATACATGTCCGCCGATAGGCAATCCAGATGGGTATACAAAGAACCAAGAAACAAACTGCCTATGGGAAGAGAAACACCTTGCGCCAGCTTAATAGCAAATTTGACCAGCTTCCGCCTTATTTCCTTCTTGCCGGAGCCATCAACAAAAACATCTCTAGACATCCACAAGGATAAAAACGCAGCGACACTGAGCGTGTCATTCAACACCTGACCCGATTTTGGTTTCGTAGGAAACCATTCAGACACCCACCAAGTATAGAAGCATTTTTCCTCAGTTTCCTGACGATTATATCCTTCAGCCTTCTTAATCAGAGTGGCGTGCATTAGTTCTTCTTCGTCAGACAAGCTAAGTCAAGGTTTCCCACAACCGAAAGACTCAGCAGAACATCTACACTCTCCAAAGTAATAGTCATCTCGCCCCATCTACATATGGCCGTGTGGGTGGACATACACCACCTAGAGATGAAAGTAATCAAACCTGCAACATCTTTTCTGATACGAAGTGTTGCAGACGCCATAACAACATTCACGATTTGTGCCTTAGTCAGATTGTCCCTGACATGATCACTAATCATCATATACCTCATCCATCCATCCATCCATCCATCCATCCATCCATCATAAGAGCGTCGTGGGTTATGAAAAATCTTGAAGTCAATGGGAGAAGTCAGATACTCATTCCTTTGAAGACAAAACCTTATCACACGCTCTTGAGAAATCTACTGAACAGTTCCTTCATTCTCTGAATTAGTAAGGAGAGTTATTACATGGCAGGGATGTGTCCTTGCAACTGTGTAAGTCCTTGCGAAGAATTCTTCATCTACATTCGGCCTATCTTTGGAATTATTAATACTTCCCATTGTGGCATCAGAAACATCTCCAAGTGACATCTTATTCAAACAAGAATTTATTAAGCTACTGTTCACTTTTGAGTAACTACAATGAAGAAAATGGGAAAATCACTACTTCATACTTCAAAAGAGAAGAGTCATACATGCAAGCTCTTGTCAGAATTCGATATAGCTGAAGTAACATGGAGTTCGTGTTCTAACAAAAAAAAAAAAAGGTCCCGCCCACGGCCAAGACAAGTGGGGGCTTGCGCCTACTCGAGCAAAAAAAAGTGTTTTTCCGTGGGTATTACACCCACGTACAAAACCTAAAACTAGGTATTA
>NC_039365.1:103944229-104074447 GCF_003573695.1 Papaver somniferum | reverse complement strand
ATAAAAAAAAAAAAAAAAAAGAGGGGAAAAAGAAGCAAGCATTGAGACTTACCTCAAATCCTTTCTGCTAGCCTTACTATGATCCTCTTGATGTTGATCACCTCTACTATGAATCCTCGCTACAATGATACCAACAAAAAGGGATTCACTCAGGATCGAATAGGGTTTCAAAATTATGGAAGAAACACATACAACTGGAATTCATACAAAAAGAGAAGAAAGGAAGAGAACGAAATACTTACCTTGCTGCTGATGGCGGACGGCTCGCGGTGAAGTTGTTAGTGGTAACAACGACGGAATACCAGCTGGAGTCAGAGCGAGAAAATAACAAAAGAAAGGGAGCTAACACCCTTTTATATACACGGTTTTGGAGTTCGAGCAAGAGGAGGAATCCTTCTTGGATTCACGCACGGGCGGTCGGGCTCGCAGAACCAACGCACGGACGAACTGGTGGCGCAATGGCACCGAGTCCACTTGCCGCGTGGTCCCATGCTCGAGAAGCAATTGAGCACCTCCTGGTAACTTCCATCTCCTTGAACATGTTAATTTCATTCTTTGTCTGTCACCATCTATTGCTTACCCCGCAACAATGTCACTGTTACGTACTAAGCAGGGGACTTAATATTGATGATGGTTTTTAGTTCAGGGATAAAATTGTAAAACCATGTATTTAATGCAGCCGTCACTCTGCAAAGAGACTGAGCCATTTAAAAGTAATGAGTGTCCAGACCTCTTTACTTACATATGTATTGAGCAATTCAGCATATTTATGAAATTTATCCAAAATGGTGCATGAAGCAACAATCCCAGATATTTTGTAAATTTTAACCTACTGCATTATTCATTAATGCATGATTTACCGAGTATTTTCTTATGCTATGTTCCCCGTCTGAACCCTTAATATTGATATGACATGACAATTAGTGTTCACTCGCATCTGAGTACCATGAATTTCCCGACATATCAAGATTACGGTCTGTATAAAAATACTCACTCGAAAAGCACGCCGCTCTTTGATAATAAAGTTAAAGAATTTTGTGTCAACACACAGAATTTATCAAATTTATTCAATTTTGTGATAGGTCACAAGATTCAAATTTTAGCCTAATCAATTTTCAAATTTAGGTTTTTTGCGCCCTGCGCAATGTCTCGAACCTTATCGGTCGAGACCTGACCTAGGAAATCTAGGAAACTAATCCGCGATAGACTAATAAGAGCAAAATCCTACCAAAGGAAGAAACAAAAGAAGTAAAAGAGGAGCTACGGCAAAAAGGAGGCGCGACCACGCCACTTGGCCGGCCAGTTCACCCCAACAAGCGCCTTCCGTGGCTAGCCGGCCACGCCCCCATAAAACTTCTTTCTGGACTCCTTTCTTATCGACCAATCAGATTGCTTCAAACCCACCACACACACTTTTACTTAAAGTTAGAAGTTGGTTGGTCGATGCGCTTAATTCCTTAAGGAATCTAATCTAGACTGCCCATGTCAGTCTCAAAAAACGATCACGACCGTACATTTTGACCACTCGATTTATTAAGCGTAGCCACCTCATAACGTGGCAAGACAAGCGCCACTGTACACACTGGCGGTCCCACTAATTCCTTAGCCGATCGACATTGCTCCAACTCGCAAGTGAAGCCACTAAACGTTTGCCAAAACAATTGGCCACACGAGTTACAAAACCCTAATTTTATTAAGCGGCATTACATTACTGTCGCAATACGATCTTGGTTGCCCAACTTCGCCAGCCGAATTGACTGGCCTAGATTCAATCTCGATCGACGCGCGAGGTGTGGACATGCTCACCAGCGGCCCGGCTATAGTGTTGGCCGGTCGAACAACTCCCAGCGCGCCTCTAGCACCCAAAACCGTTAGCCCAAAATAGGTTGGCCACACGACTTTTAAAACCTAAATTAAATCAACGACAACCATTAACCACCGCAAATAATCTCAACCGCCCAACTTCTCCAGACGAATTGGCCGACCAAACTTCTATTCTAGGCACCAAACAAGATGTGGCCGTGACCATTGACCGCTCCTCTTGCATGAGGAAAAATCGGCCAAGCCGCAGCTGCCCATATGGCTTCTAAACGTCCGCCCAAAGATGTTTGGCCGCGCTCCTCATAAAAATCTTAAATAAATTATCGGAAACCAATAACTGCCGCAAATCTTCTCAGCCATCCAATTTGGCTAGCCAATTTAACCGGTCTAGATTTAACTTGGACCGACCATTAGGATGTCTAAATGGCTACCAGCCATCACTCTCCTATAGGGACCAACCGGCCTACCTTTGGCATGCATGAACATCTCCCAGCAGCTTCCTGAAAGTGGCTGGTCACGCTCCTTTTAAGATGCTAGGTTCCGCGACCAACCAAGACAGGCTCAATACAACAATGTGTCACATCTATCGATTATTTTGAGCTGCTTGCTTAAAAGATGCTTTATATGCATCGAGTACATATGATATTTTATGAATATCGGCTTCACAAATAACTTAGTTATTTAACCTAATATCGCCACATATCATCACGATAATTATTTTTCTTTACTGCCGATTATGTTTCACGATAATCGTTGCCAACTGATGCCAAGCCAACTAGTGTTCCCAACCAACGTCCCTTCCCTGTATATGTCACATCGATAGTAAAGAAAAATAATCTTCTATTAATTGAACTAGAAAAACTACACGAAGTTATGTTCTACCCATCGAGTCTCTATTGCAATTTGATTAACAAAGTTTATAACTGCATAGTCTTAGATTGTAGTCGCAAAATATCCTAACTAGATACTGTCTATAACATGGTTTGCGAGTCTGTCTCCTTCCTGGTTTCCCTCTCTATATGAATACAATCGAGTTTTGCCTCTTACGTTAATAAACAGTAACTCTATGTTTACATTCGGATTTCTCCCAAAGTTTCCACTGACAGAGATAAAAGGCATGGGCCCCAGTGTCCACACATCAATCACAATAATATTACTCTAACTCGACTATCTTGTTGAGATCCGGTCGGATCTTCTCGGTCATCATAAATCTTTATAGCTTGAGGATGGATTCGTTGCGCTCCTAAGAGTCCGGATTGTGTCTCAATCCCAGTCTGGCTGTTCAGCATTATCGACCTGGTCAGCCTTTACTCGACCAACTACCTAATACTACACGGGCACATCCAAGAGCGCTTTTTAACTGGATTCAGGATTGCCGGCAGATTCTGGGTGAAATTTTAGGTGTGTCTAGCACCACTAATTTGCTCTAAATCAAAATCAAATTAACGCGCGCGTTACAGCCCCAAGGTTGTCAACATCCGTGTAAGATAACTCTACCAAAACAAAAGAGGAATAAAAACCCCAAATTCTAGAACTGTCTTCAATACCCCTCCATCTATTCAGCTCAGAAACAAACAACAAATCACCCCCATCGTATCTTCGTCTATTCTCTTTCTTAATCTCTCAGGAAAAAAAATTAGATCTACGAAACTGATGATTTCCCTTCCGATTCTAATTTATTCTACTGGAACCTCTTATATTATTTTTTTTCCAGATATGGATTGTTAGAAACTAGAAATTATAGATCGAGACTAGGGCTGCACATACCCGACCCAACCCGCCGACCCAACCTGTACCCGACCAAAAATACCCGCACCCGACCCAACCCGCCAAGGCATGGGTCGACTATGGGTGAGGCACGCCAGGATCCACCTATTTTGGGTCGGTTGCGGGTAGAAACTTCCGTCACCCGAACCGACCCACCCACCCGCACAAAACTAACGTAGGATCCTGACCCTTAGATCTAACCTAGGATGAATTATCAGAGCCGTTGAATTGATGTATAAAAGTAAAAGACCTAACTTAACCTAATCTAATCGCAATCTCCTTCTCTTCTCTTCTGCGGCCTCTTCTGAGTCTTCTCTCCTTCTCAGACAGACTCATCTCCATCCAAGTCTCCAACTCCATTCTTTTTTCTTCGCTCAGTCTCAGATTCGCTTTGTGGATCATCGGCATCACCAAAAGCAAACCAATAACGGAAGGTAAGATTAGGAACCGTTGTAAACTTGTAATTTTTTGATGATGTGATTTCTTGTAATTTTCAATTTAGGGTTTATCTGTTTAGGGTGTTGTTTTTTAATTTCAGTTTGGAATGAATTGGTATGATGTTACTATGTTAGAACTCAGTAATGAAGAGTTTAATCAGTAGATTCAAAGGATTCTTGAATGTTTATGTGTTTAGGCAGCGCTCAATTTATCTGAATCTAATACCCTTTATTTTATTTTCCATGTTAGGGTTTGTCAAGATTGAAGAACTGAAGTTCAGTTCATTCATTGGAGCTTGAAGAAGAACTGGTCAGAGTTGGTTTAAGAAGAACTAAGAAGGTATATCCAACTATGAAATTGTTTTGATTATTTAGGTTCCTTTTATATGTCCTTTCCATTTTATGGTTTGTTGTTTATCTGAATCTAATGTTTTTTTTTATTCCATGGTAGGGTTTGTCAAGATTGAAGAACTGAAGTTCAGTTCATTAGCGTTTGAAGAAGAACTAATCAGAGTTGGTTTAGGAAAACTAAGAAGGTATATCCAACTGTTTTGCTTATTTTGGTTCCTTTTATATTGTTTAGGTGAATTTTGATAGAATCTCATTGAGCATGATAAAAATGGTCCTAGCGGTGAATCGCAAAAGCTACTTGTAGCTCATTCTCTCTTTGTTGAGAGGATGTTTCTGTCGTTAACATAAGGCCTTCGGCAACCCTACCGTTAGGACTCAGTTGAAGCTACATGTTAGAATTAAATTGGTGTACTTCAATAAATTTTGTAACACCCTAGGAATCATGAGCATTTGTTTGTCTCCTTGGTGCAATTCCCAATGGATAATTAATTCTTTTATCCCTGTCATTCCCATGTGTTTGTATTGTGTATCTATGTTGTAAGGTGTCGGTGGGGTAGTGACTTATGTAACAAATTCAACTAATCAGAGTTGGTTTAGGAAAACTAAGAAGGTATATCCAACTGTTTTGCTTATTTTGGTTCCTTTTATATTGTTTAGGTGAAGTTTGATAGAATCTCATTGAGCATGATAAAAATGGTCCTAGCGGTGAATCGCAAAAGCTACTTGTAGCTCATTCTCTCTTTGTTGAGAGGATGTTTCTGTCGTTAACATAAGGCCTTCGGAAACCCTACCGCTAGGACTCAGTTGAAGCTACATGTTAGAATTAAATTGGTGTACTTCAATAAATTTTGTATAATCTCTTAACTTAGAAGTTTTTATAAGTTGTATGGTCTGAACTTAAGAATTTTTATAAGTTTGTATGGACTGAACTTAGAAATTTTGTATAATTTCTGAACTTAGAGATTTTTATAAGTTTATATGGACTGAATTGATTACCTAGCAAGTTCTAATTGATTTTTTAAATCAATCTCAGTTCTTTAGTACAACCTAGTTAATTTATTTGGTATTTGAACTAAGTCATGAGTATTTTGTTCAATTCAGTATGGTGTTAGTACTTTCAATTGTTTCTTTTGTGCAGGTTACCATGGTTGAAATCTCAGAAGATGATTCTGCTTCTAATCTTCCAATTATACATGGAGTGGCATCACAAATGGGACCTCCCCCTCCACGTCCACCGCGTTCTGGACAAGTGCATGGACCATCAGCAGGGACAGGGAGTACCGCTGGCTCATCTACACCAGCTTCTGAACCTTCACATGCTTGTGCCGCAGTTGAAACATTAGATAATAATCCTAATGCTGGTGTGAAGAGATCAAAGGTATGGGATCACTATGATATTTATGAAAATGGTGAGAGAGCGAAATGTAAATATTGCAAAAAGGCTAATTACAAGATTGGTAAGAAAAATTTGGATGGTAAGAAACATGGGACTTCTAATCTCCAACATCATTTGGATAAGTGTCAGAAGTATAAGAATGAAATGAATGAGGCTAGAGCTGACGGACAACAAACACTTGACTTCCAGCCTTGCAAGCTTGGAGAGGAACCACAGTTGGTTGGGGTGTCTTTTTCTCAAGATGCGTGCAGGAGAGCGCTGATTAGATTTATCGTTACCGATGAAATGACTTTTAGAATTGTTGAAGGTGAAGGTTTTATAGCTTTTTGTAAGTATCTTGAGCCTCGATTTAAGCTTCCAAGTCGTATGACAATATACCGTGATGTGTGCAAGCTATTTTTGACAGAGAAGGCTAATCTGAAAAGTTATTTCAAAGCAAACAAGATAAGAGTGTGCCTTACTACTGACACTTGGACGTCATCGCAGAATTACAATTATATGGTAGTGACTGCGCATTTCATTGATCATCACTGGAAACTACATAAAAGAATTATCTGTTTTTGCTTGATTGATAGCCATGAAGGTACAAATATTGGAGAGGCTTTGGCGAAATGTTTGCTAGACTGGGGACTTGAAAAGGTTTTCACTGTGACGCTTGATAATGCGTCTGCAAATAAAGTTGCTGTTGACTATTTGAGGAAGAGAGTTCAGAGTTGGGGTTGTGCATTACTCGGAGCTAAACATTTACATGTTCGATGTGCGGCTCACGTACTTGCATTTGTTGTGAAGGACGGTATGAAGAAGTATCATACATCACTTCTCAGGATCAGGGCAGTGGTAAAATATGTCACGAAATCTCCCGCAAGATATAAAAGGTTTACGGAGGCTGCTGAGTCGGAAATAATAGATTGTAAAAAGGGTCTGATATTAGATGTGAGAACGCGGTGGAATTCTACTTACTTAATGCTTGTTGCTGCTGAAAGATATGAAAAGGCATTTGAAAGGCTACGTGAGTTGGATAAGGCATTTTGTGAAGAGTTTTGCTTTGATATTCCAGTACCAGATAATATTATGGGTGATGGTGATGACACTGTTGATCTTGATGCTGATTATGATCTGGAATCAGACAATGAAGAAGAACTTGATACTACTGAAGAAGAAGATTCTGCTGCTGTCAGGAAAGCCAAGAAAAAAAACAGGCCAAAAGTGCATGCTCCTGAAAGATACGATTGGTGCAACGCGAGAGTTCTGATTAAGTTTCTACACATATTTTATGAAGCAACTGTTGCATTTTCAGCTTCTACTTATGTTACTTCTCATTCTTTCTTATTGGAACTTGGCACTGTTCGTCAAGAATTAGAAGAATGGAAAAATACACATGAGGACCCTTTCTTAAGCCACATGGGTGCTGTAATGTTGCTCAAGTACAACAAATATTGGGGAACATACCGAAATATGAATTCGTTGATGTTTATGGCTGTACTTCTTGATCCACGAGAGAAAGAACATGGATTATTTGTGACTGTTGAAGATTTAATTGTGCATTATGACCCAGCAATGAAGAAAAAACTTGTAGAAAAATGGGTTGAAGAAGTTCTGAAAAATTTTGTGGAGCTGTTTGCAGCTTATAAAGCAGAAAATGTTAGATGTGCAGTATCTTCATCAGAATCTGTGGGCGAGACTAATTCCACTTCTACTCAAAGTTCTTCGAGTTTTGGAAGTACTATTTCTAGCAAGGCCAAGTATATGGCGGGAAGGAATAAACGAAAGCATCAATTGAGTAATGTGGAGGACATTGGGAGATCTGAGGTAGAAAGGTACTTGGCTGAACCGATCTACACACCCACAAATGAAAATGCTACTTTTGATATATTACAATGGTGGAAGGTAAATGCTGCGAGGTTTGACATTTTTCCACTTATGGCTAAAGATATATTTGCTATTCCCGTTTCTTCCGTTGCTTCAGAATCAACATTTAGTATCGGAAAAAGAATTTTGGATCCTTTTCGAAGCTCCTTAAAGCCCAAGACACTTGAGGCCTTAATTTTGTTACAAAATTGGTTACGAACACCAATAGACATGGATTCATCTACCCTTGGAGTCGAGGAGGAGGAGATTGATATTGCTGAGTCTGGTATGTCTAAATTTTCCTTGGCTCTATTGTTGTTCATGACACTGTGAGTTTTACTGCAGCATGTTTATTACATGAAAGTACATGGTTTACTAAACATAATGCATGCTATGTGAATAGATTAACTGCCCTGTTATGTTAACTGCCCTGTTATGTTAGTAATCTATAACAAAAATCTTTTGAAATCCGAAGATCACTCATAGTTATCTTTATATCAACATGTCAGAGGCATTGTCACAATGTCGTGTACCTCATATCAATTGGATTTCTTAAATTCAGTTATCTGTTTGATGTTTGTTATACTGTTTTCTATGGTTTGAGAATCTTGAAATTTGGCTTTTCAAATTTTGCTTTGATCTGTGTATTGTCTGTTATCTTGATGTTCTTAGTATTAGGATATTTTATATGTTCTTATAGTTGAATTTGGATGTTGAGATTATGATGAAGCTGAGTTTTTTTGCATAGGTCAGGGCAATCATTTTTTGCATCTGAGTTTTTCAAGTTAACGACCTAAAAATAGGGTTGTGAAGCTTTATGTTTGGACATTATGTTATTGAGGTCTTTTGGTTATTGGGGTCCTTTGGTAGTGAAGCTTCATGTCTGTCTAAACTTTGTGTTCTATATTGAGGTCGTTAATGTTCAATTTATGGTATTGTGTTTGTATTAGTATCTAGAAGGATAATGCTCAGATTAGGTGGTGTACTGATTAGAGAATTTTTGGGGTTTTTCACTTCAAGACTTCGAATAGCAGGCAGGACATCTAGCTATCCTATATTTAGAACGTTGATGTAAGAGAAGTACAATAAAACTGTAAAGCACGCGTAGCTACCGTGTACTATTTCATCTAATTACAGTGACTGTCCGGTGTACTGATGGGCAGTTTGTGTTGGTACTTGCTGTTGTTGTGGATGGATAAACTAAAATGTTCATTTCGCTTGCAGAGCTATTTTACTTGTTTCAAGAAATTCATCTACCCTTTCATTCATTCTAATTGTTCATTTCGCTTGCAGACCTATTCAGTTTCAGTGACCTTGCTGCTTCTTTTATCGTCATAGACTCATAGATGATTGATTCCTATTGGCTTAGACAAGGTAATGACGCCAAGGCCCAAGGGTCATTGTCAGTAGCTTGATCTTTCTGAGTTCGTCTTTGTTACTGTAACTAATTTACAGACTTCGTTTTATTTCAGGCTTTCAGCCATTCGGAGGTAAAACATCCACAAACTTGCAGGCTTGCAGCGACTCGCTGTTGGTCGCTTTATATGATATTAGGCTTTAGTATAGTACGCAATACTCAATAGTAATGCACTCTTTTATCTTTTGAGCTTTGAACAATTGAACTCTGTTCCTTTTTATTGTTAGCTTTATCAACTTTGTTATACACTTATACTGTTATACAGTTATACTCAATAACTCTGTTCCTTGTTAATGTAATGTACTAATGTCATTTTATTTTATGGTGGGTAACCCACCACCCACCCGACCAAACCCGCCGTCACAATGGGTCGGGTGAAAACCGACCCATTGTGTTGTTGGGTCGGTTGCGGGTGACAACTTCTGTTACCCGCCATCAGTGGGTCGGGTGGTGGGTGAGGCCAAAACCGACCCAAACCGACCCATGTGCAGCCCTAATCGAGACAAGTTATGACCTAAATTCAAAAAAGTAAAACAAAAATCACAAAAAACTGTTAAAATGGTGAAGAAGAATGCTCAACAAGAGAGAAAGAAAGACGAACAACTCAAGAAGACGATTAAAAATCCTCCAACAGGTAAATCGAATCCTTTGTCTCATGTTGTTTGATCAATAATAAGATCAATATTTATTATTGTTCATATTTTTAGTTGATTACTGTTCATTAATGGTCGGTATGAACAAATCTTACATTTCTCGTCTGTTAGATTTAATTCCACCAGAACTAGTTCGGTGTTGTTGGTTGATTCTGGTCATTTTGGATTCGAAATTTTTCCTTTGTCGAATTTGGTTCTACCTGAACTGTTGGTGTGTTGATTTAATTATGGTAGTTTTGATGGAACCATTTTTGGTTTCATTATTTTTCCCTTGTCGAATTTAAGTAAAAAATTGAAGACAATTTTCTGTTGGCGTGTTATATTGTCTTCCTTTTTTTGATGAAACCATGTTTGGTTTCACCATCTCCACTTATGGTTTCATATATCTGTTGGGTGTGTTTTCTGTTGGATGTTTGCTTGATGTAACCAGATTTGGTTTCACCATTTTTAGTTATGGTTTCATCATTTTTCAGTTATTGGTTTCATCATTTTGTTGGTGCTTATTGTTTACTTTTGGTTTCATCATTTTGTTGGTGCTTATTGTTTACTTTTGGTTTCACAACAGGGAAAAAAAAGAAACAGAGCCATATAGGTGCTCGTTGCAGCATTTGTGCACGAAAGCATCTGCAATAAAGGCTTTGATACAAAATGGAGGGACAAAATATGCCGGCTATTTTTTCATCTCCATTTTGACGTTTTTTCAAACATTTCTATGAAAATCTATTGAAAGAAGACGAGTTAAAGAAATTAAAAGACGAAATCCGTCAAGATGATCAACAAGAAAAGGTGCAGAATGTGGGATCAAAGCTGGCATGTAAGATTCTCCTTGAAAAAAGAGAACAATACTCGCATGTCGTGCCTAAAAAAGTACCGTTCTTTTGGAAAATTCAGTTTTTGTTGAAGTTCAAACTACTTGTAAAATGGTTATCAACTAATTGTAATGGTGACAAATTACAGTTTCTGTAAAAAAAAAAGAATTAATTTCAGTTGTAGTCCCTTACATCTTATGTCTAAAGACTATGATGTCTATTTTTGTTGGGAACATTGATTGTCACTTAAAAAAACTGGGACAAATTTTCACTAATTCACTACGTTGTAACACTTGATAAGCATGTAAGCAGATCTTTAAAATTTATAAATGGTGTATCATATATCTGCGACACAAAAAAAACACTGCTTAGTAATTTTACTTTAGAAAACATTAGACAACATATTATCTTTTATGTTGTTAAGATGTGAAAGAAATATAGCAGTAAAAAATGATAAAACCAAAAAGGGTTCCAGCAAAAACATGATGAAACCTATTTTGGTTCCAACAGATTGTAAAAGCCAGCGAGCTCTGCCAAACTTAATCTAAAAATGAAACAAACATGACACACCTGCAACAAATTAACATGTTTAACTATAGAAAGAATAAAAAAGAGAATAAATGAAAATAACTCTAAAACAAATATCAAAATGAAATCTGAAAAGTAGATTAAATACATAATGTATGTAGTCTAAACTAAATTGAAACTAAAATTCGAAGAATCGTAATCGATATGGCTTCACATCTGTCGAGTATGGCGTGTCCTTCGGTTATGGGTAGTCAAAACATAGAAGCTACCACAAGTTCTCATCTTCTTCTTGGGAAGTGAACATGTTTTAAAAATTCTCCTTTTCTTACTTGGAAGACCTGGTTGTGGCGGAGTATCGGGATTAATAATAAGGGGTTTTTGGAAACACTATAGTTGGCCTTTCAACTGTGGAAACTTGATTACTTTCTCTACAAAATTGATTTCATGCAAATACCTCTTCAGCATATCCACTGAACAGATGTGTACTTGTTGTGTACGTAGAACTCTAGTCGCAATTCTGACCCGCCAACAATGAAAACTCAAAACTACTGATTTATAAACATGGCCAAATTATCAAGTACAGTACAATGCTGAAAATGCACTTAAATAAGATAAGAAAAGAAGGAATGAAACAACCCATTCACCACCATCACCACTTACTGACTCAATCATCAACTGCACTACTCATTCAATACTAACCACCTACACCGATCACTCAATCATTCACCACCATAATGTGGTATCAATACTTAGATGAAAAAAATAAAAAAATAAAATTAGACGAAACCAAAATCGGTTTCACCAAAATTAGATGAAACCGAAATTGGTTTCATCATAAATGTACTCTTGAGTGTTTCATAATCGATGAAAGCTGGTTGAACTAGTTAGGTACAAATTATCTAACTCTTTAAATTGGCATTATTGGTGTATTACAGTTAAAATTAACCTGTGTTGTTTTTTCAAACTAACAATATTTCAACTTGCAGCATACTTGTCAATTTCCAATACCAAAACTACCAACAACTAACCTACTAAATGATTATAATCCATCTTACGAATAAATGGAACTCCATAAATTAACTGACAATCACACCTTCGACATTTGCATATATTTCAGGAAGCACGACAGTTCCCTTTTTGTAAAAATTCTTAACTAAAAGAAGACCAAACAACATTCACATCAAGATTAACAAAATGACTAGTAAAATTACCTTGTTCACTATCAGGATCATTGACTATAAACGAAAAAAACGAAGATCAAGTTTAATTCTCCATCGTTCTTCAATACCCTAGATCTAATTCATCAAATCAACAAACCAATTAAAATTTGTGACCAAATTTTTTGACGTTCAACTTTAAAATAGATATATCGAGAAGAAAAATTACATTAATCTTACACTAAAAATTAGATCTCTAGATTTAGTTTAATTTTTACCTTTTTCTTTTCCCCAATTCGCATTCTCGATCTGTATTTTATATACGTTGGTACAAAAGTAAAAGAAGGAGGTGCTGTTGTTGGTGGTAGGGAAAAAATGAGACGGAGGATCAGGATATTGTCGTCGATTTGATGGTGGTGCAGAAGGAAGAAGAGGAAGTGTTGCTGGTAGTTGGAGAAGAGGAGGCGGTAGAAAAAAGAAATTAGATAAGAAGAGGAGACGACGACAGAAAACATGAAGAAATAAATTATGGGAGGGTTGTTTTGGAATTATTAAAATTTTTGAATGATCTAATTTAAACTTTATAAAAAATTTGGAGTTTTTGTATCACTGAAAGTGGAGTTCTTGTAACTCTCAACATATGGGTGGAGTTTTTGTCCTCGAAATATGATCACCTTGGTTTTTTTTCTCCTTATTATGAAATCAAATCCCCAAACCTTGTCTAGACTCCCAAATTGGGTTTGGTGAGCCTAACATATGGTAGTCACTGTGCCCCACCATAAATGTGCACCGTTAGTTAGGACAATACTAAAAACTTGGATAAATGTAAACACATGCTTCTATTTATTTCCCCTTTTCTTCTTTTTACACAGCATTCTTGTCTATTTTCATTTTTCACATCTACTCTTCTCGAACAAAAGAAACTCATCAGACCTGATTCCCGCTACTCGTTCTCTCACCATTGTCCATACTTTTCTTTACTTTCCGAAACCTTTGAATTTCGGAAAACCCAGATTTTATCTGGCAAGTTTCTTCAAAAATGAGTTCTGGAGAATTTCTTAGTGTTGAACCACAAGAATTAAGATTCCCATGTAAGTTTACGGTTTTAATTTATCAGATCTTTAATTACTTGTTGTGTATTAGGGTTTGGTGAGTGTTTATCTAATTATGGGTTTCTTGTTTTTTAATTTCATGTTAAAGTTGAACTGAAGAAACAGATCTCATGTTCTCTTCAACTGTTGAATAAATCTGACAATCATGTTGCTTTTAAGGTAAATCATTTCATCTTTCTTCTTCTTCTTTTTTTTTTTTTGATTTCTAGGGAGAAAGACGAACATTTTGGTTGATTTCAAGTTATAAACCCTAAATATGTCGAATTCAATTTTAATTTTTTTAGGTAGTTGAATTTTGAATTGGTGATTCACAGGTTAAGACAACAAATCCGAAGAAGTATTGTGTCCGGCCTAATACTGGTGTTGTTTCGCCTAGGTCTACATGTGACGTAACAGGTATTTTTTGATTCATTCTTTAGTTTTAAAGTTTTTAGAATTTGTGATCTTTATTGATTTACTATAAAAAAAAAAAATTGTTCTGCCAGTCACGATGCAAGCTCAAAGTGAAGCACCACCTGATGCACAATGCAAGGACAAATTTCTTCTTCAAAGTGTAATTGCGAGTGCTGGAGCTACTGGAAAGGATATTAATCCTGATATGGTAATCATAGATTTTGAGATTCTTAGGGAATTTTGGTTGAATGGAGGAATTTTATGTGTTTGGATTTTAATTAATGGAACTGGGTTTTGTTTAGTTTAACAAAGAATCTGGAAATCTCATCGACGAATGCAAATTGAGAGTCGTTTATGCTCCTCCACCACGACCTCCTTCACCGGTTCGCGAAGGATCTGAGGAAGGTTCATCTCCTAGGGCTTCAAGTTCAGACAATGGGAATTTCAATGCTTCTGAAATTAGTGGTGTAAGTAATTTTGATGTTATCATCTGTTAGTCCCAGATTTTGCTCAGTTTTTTATGATAGAACACTTGAGTTAATTCTTGATTTTATTCTATGGTACTTTCAGGGATCGAAAGCAAGTGTGGAGCCTCAAGATAGATCATCAGAGGTGAGGTTTGGTTGTTTTATGTGGGTCATGCCTGTACTTTCCAGATATAGCAATACTTGCAATCTTGCTGTGTGTATTGTTATATAACATCTGTTGAAGCAAACTATACCGTCTGGATTTTCTGTACGATAAAATCACGAATATGCTCCTTATAAATCCTTAGGTTTATTATTCAGTAACTGCTTAGTGCCTGACTTGGTTTATATCAAAATCCTTTAGCTAAATTGCTGCCGACCATTTGAATTTTCTCAGTCAGTTACTGTTGTGACTAGAAGTAGAAGTTGTAGTTGGTTAATCGCTAGATATATTTGCGCCTTCCAGTTCTTTGTGACCTATTGATTCATGTTTGGACTAAACAAAGTTTGTTGTATTATGTTCTCATTAGAGTAGATAAATTTTATATGGTATGATTCACTGGTGATATGGGTTCAGCTGTGCTATACATAGTTTTTGGTCTTCACCTTTAGTTAGTATTCCACATAGTTATAGATTAGCATTATGGCATCACTGCATCAGCACTTTATTCAACCTGGTGCTTTCTCTGAATTTGAATTCATTAATCTCTTGAAGCATGTGAGTATTTACTGGCAGATTCTGTGGCGTTCTCCTATTCATTTTATTTAAATTGGCAAGGATGGCATCAACACTTTATTCAACCCGTTCCTTCCTCTGAATTTCAATTTGTTAATCCCGTGAAGCATGTTGGGATTTAGCGGTAGTCTATGGCATTCTCTGATTCATTTTATTTAAATTGACAACGATGTTTTGTCATTGAATTAGTATCTTTGCATGCCTAGTTCTGCAGGCAATAGAGTAGACTTTTATTTTAATATTCTCTATGTTGTCATTGTGAGCTGTCCGCTATCTTTACTTTTCTAACGACATAGTAAGTTATAAATCCCCACTTTATTCTGATTGGTTAATGAGGAGGTGTCAATGTGTCATTTAAGTGGATGCGATTTAGTACACCAATTTGGGAGACTAGCATTTTTTACGCATAGAATGGCAGTGTAAGGGTTAAAATGAATTGAGGATTTAGGGTCAGATGAGTGAAAAACATACTCCCTCCGTCCCACAAAAAGTGGGTCTTTCACTTTTTGTGGGACAGAGGTAGTATTAGTTAGTGATCATCATATTTATCTCATAGCTCTCTTCTACTATCATATTTTATTTTGTTCTACTATAATAATTTTTTCAAAAAATATGTCCTGCAAGACTGCAAATGGTTTGTATTATATCATTTTCTTATATTCTAACCATTGATGCAATTGCAAACTGCTTCAGGCAAGGGCTCTTATTTCAAAGTTAATGGAGGAGAAAAGTCTTGCTGTTCAACAGAGTAACAAACTCCGCCAGGAACTGGTAAGTAAATGACAATCATTTGTTCTAGTTATTGACTTCTTATTTAATGTTGTAACTGCTGCCGATACCTTTCCTGCGTGACATGATGATGAGATTGAACTGCTCGATGACTTGCCTTTTCTTATTCTGTTTGGTGCATTTTTCATAGCTTTTGAAATCATTACTAGTAAGCTTATTCATCGTGCCATAGCCGTATCGCAGTTCGTATCACTGTTGTTTCGATGGATCTTTTTTAAAACATTTATTCTTCTTTTAGAATCAGTCATTAATGAATTTGTTCACCCTGTTGTGTGTTACACTGGTCACTTATTACCTATTAGTGAATTAGCAGTGGGCTTACCAAACCCATACGCAGTGTTGAACAGTCGTATCCTGTGGGATCCGGTAAACAAATGAAAATTAAGTGGTTGGAGGGAATTTGGTGTTTGAATTAATTTAGTTGGAAACTGAAGAAACTTTATGTTACTTTTCTTTAGTGAAAGAGAAATGAAAATTTTGACTTTGTTAATTTTTTATGTGTTTTCGTTAATATGTTGTATTAAGATCCTTATTATGAAATGGGTGTGCTCCATGTTCCCTTCTCTTCAATAAGATACTGTTTCATGGTTTTCAAACCAAAGACACTTCCTTTCTGGTGGCAGTGAGAATAAGAGAGTCAGCATATTCATTCTCAAGAAGAGATATGGATAGTCTGAGACAAGAGTTGATGAGTGTCCATCTAACAAAATACATGTATGGACTACTGTCTAGGGATGCAAATGTGTTATATGGGAGGAATGGGTTGGACAACTGTATAATGCATATGGATTGTGGACATTCAATTCCTATTTTTGTTAGTTTAGAAATGTAGCCCTACATCTGAGTGGCTACCAAAACCTTGATTAGAGGCATCATCATCTGGTTACCAAGCTGTTGGATATAACGGTTGTCACTTCATGAGAATGTGAGACATTTTACTTTGTTAGTTTCATGTTTAAGCTCCACATCATATATTGTCCATGTATTCACATTTATGGGATAAATGAGTGGTCTAGACTATTAATAATACCATATTATTTGCTTTATTGCTGAGTGTTGACTGCCACTTGAGGAAGCATCAGTCGAGAAAACTTGTTTCAGCTTTTTTTTGTGTGGGAAACACAATAGTTAGCATAACCCATGACTTCTTTTAACGCCTAAAGCTGATGATGCCTTCTACATGTAGGTTCAGACCTAAAGCTGGCATTAGCCAGATTTCATTTTGTAGAGGTCTTGCCAGCTTTCATATCAATTATCAAGTATTAATAGGGTGTTCATTTGTTCATGTGTTCTTTTTGTTGGGGATATTTCCTTGTCAATATGTGCTTTTTCTTATGGTTGTACTTTACAGGAACTCCTGAGGCGCGAAGGTACCAAAAGCAATGGCGGGATCCCCTTTCTGTGTGTTGCAATTGTTGGCCTGCTGGGTATCCTTTTCGGCTATCTATTGAGGAAGACATAAAACAGCCTCGGGCATTTACCTGTACCTCCTGACTTCTTATTTTCCAACATAATCCTCAATTAGGAACGACTATAATGACGATAACGGGCAAGGACCAAGGAAGTGAAAAATGTGAATGAGAAAGAAATCATTACATAATTGATCAGAAAGCTTCCTTTCTTTTATTCTGTCAGTATTCTTTTGGTTAGTAACCAGCAGCATAATGTGGGTTGATTCGTTTGTAATTTTAAGGCAGGAATTTCTGCAAAGCCTTGGTTGATTGATTGGTCTTGTTTTGTACATGAAAATCTTAATATTTTCTTTTCTTTCTCTGGAGTTCGATGTAGCTCAGTAACACTAGAGAACATTTTAATACTTTGTGATTCTGTACCATTAACAGACTTGAATTGGCGAAATTATTGGTATTTGCATGATGTTAGGTTCTGGTGCACTGTGTCTCCAAGCTTCCACCTGCTAACTCCTCTCTGTTTTCCCCTATAAGTTAGATTTAGGAACATATGATGGAAATAGGCAAGGAGAATGCCTAGTCTGCCAACACAACAGTGACTGCTGGTGAGTCTAGGTAGTTCTGTTTTAGAGCACAATGCTCGACTATCTATCCAAATTTGTTGTTCGGAAATGAGATATTCTCAAAGAAGCATGTTCCTGGGCACAAATTGAACCCAAACATCCCCGCCGTCTTAATGGGCATGGCTCTAGGTGAAAGTCGAATCTTTCTCACCGACATAGGGAAAGAAGGTCTCGTTCACCACATTGTAGATTGGGTTATCAAAAATCATCCTACGCTCACTCCAGAATGTTCTTGGCATCTCCAGAGTGTCTCTAGAATGTTCCTGACTTTTTGCTCACGAAAATTTTCTTGTCTAAAACATTCCATAACCCCGGATTTCTCCTCACTCTTCACTCCTTTATATACCTTAACCCCCATTTTCTTTCTCACTACGACAAAACCCTAATCTCAAACCCTTGCAAACTTCACAGAAATCTCCAATTGTTGTTTTTTCTTTCTAATGGCTTCATCACTTGCATTGAGAAGAGCTGCTCAAGCTCCTAACCTTGTGAAAACTCTTTTCCGATCTTCCTCTGTTTCAGTCAATCCAGCTCATTCCTTTTCTCGATCATTCAATAGCAATGCTTCTGCAGAGATGATTCGTGACCACGGTGAAGATGAACATGCCATGGATGTTGATCGTAGATCCCCTGATCCTTTCTCTCGTCGACGTTTCTATTCCCCAAATCTGCTCTCAGGTAATCTTTCTTAATTTCTGATTTATCTTTGTTGTTGTTGTTGTTGTTGTGGGATTGGAGCATTACTTATTGTTTCCCGAAATGGGTTTTGATTTCAGATGCTTTTGATCCATTTTCTACAAGAGATTATGATTTAGGCTCGTTGTATGGGATGTTGGATAATGTGATGAAGAACCCATTTGTGAAGCCTAGTGTTTCAAGAGGAACAAGTGGGCTAAGAAGAGGATGGAATGTGAAAGAAGCTGAAGATGCTCTGCATTTGAAGATTGAGATGCCTGGACTTGGTAAGGAGAATGTCAAAGTCTCTGTTGAACAGAACACACTTACAATCAAAGGAGAAGGAGAGAAAGAAGACGGGGATGATGATGCTGAGAATGTAAGAAAGTATAGCAGCAGAATTGAACTTCCACAGGAACATTACAAGTTGGATCAAGTCAAGGCTGAGATGAAGAATGGTGTTCTTAGAGTTTCTGTCCCTAAAGTTAAAGAAGAAGAAAAGAGGAATGTTCATCACGTCAATGTCGAGTAGAGAGTTAGGAATTGATGTTAATTTATATCTCCTTGTGCTTTGCTTCAAGAATTTCTGAACTTTCATGGTGGATGTAGAAGAATTTCTGAGTTTTGGGATTTAGCTTTATATTGTTTTTTTTTTTCCTTTTTCCTTTTTTTGAGATTGTGATCTTTAGAAGAAAATTTTGATTTGCCAATAGTTACATTTAGGCTTACTGGTGAACAAGGGAATTTGCTCAGCCATATATGAGATGCAAGTTTGCAGCTTGTTTTTACGCAAGGGGGCTTGGAGGGCTAGATTTGGTATGCTCATGTGCGCAAGTATAGTTGATTTATATCATATACGGGAAAATCATAACACTTGTATGCAATTATCAAAGAAAATTAATAACATAGTAATATGAAAGTCTAAATAAATCTCACTAAAACATTCAAAAATTAACAAATTGAGACAAATTGAATAAAAAATTAACAAATTGAGTATAAATCGAATAAGAAGGCTATATAGGGGCCTTACACTCCAATAGAGGAGCTTTACTTGGATTTTTAATGTCCAAAAGAATGGTTATGGGATATCCTAACACAAATGTCTAGATTACTCTTTAACTAAAATAAAAACTTAAAAACCTAATCTTTTTTATTCTAATTCAACAACAACCGATTCAGAATGAAGATTTCAAACTCAACAACAATCCATGGTGTATGTTAGGTAATAATCGAACAAACCCATCTTTATTTACTCGTTTTTGTACTTAAAATAGATTAGATTGAATGAAATTGAGATAAAATTAGGGTTCTAGTACGTTTCTGTTAGTGTTACATCTAGGTTCGGTACTGCTTTTCTAGCCGTAACTTTAGTTTATGAAGAATTTACGGCCAGGTTTGAATTAATTCAACACTAAATTTTACGTCCAGATTTGGATTAATCCAACTGTAGAAGTTGATTTTACGGCCTGTTTATTGACTAATTTTTCCAACCGTATCGAGTTACGTCCAGGTTTATCCAAACCTGTGTAGTCAATTTCGCTTGTACCGGCCGAAATATCGGCGGAATTTCGTGTACCGGTGTTAGAGCGAAACGAAAACACAAATATCGCGGTACGATATTTAGCCGATAATATCGGCCGATATATACGAAACGATACAGTCCGGTTTTCCCGATATGGGACAGTTTCGGAATTGTTTTGTGAACGTCAGGTCAATTTAGGAATTTTAAGTGAAGGGAAGGATAAAATCCCTAAATCTCATCGAAATTTTTGGCAGAAAAATCTTCAGAAACCCTTCTTGGCATCCGTTTTTTTCTTCTTCTTAATGTCAATGGCGAGATTCAATTGATGGTCGATCTGTTAACAAGAGGTTAGGGTTTTGATAGTTAATTTCTTCTTTTGCTGTGATTTGTATCTAATTATTCTTTGATGAATTATTTGTTAAATCTTGATACATCTTGATAAAATGGTTTTCATCATTAACAAATTAGTTTCTCCATCTTAATTGATAGTTCCATTCTTGTTAGATCTAATCAATTTATGTGTGTTCTTTCTGTATGAAACTATCAAACCAACTGTGAATTCTCCAATTTTTCCAATTTGAACTTCATACGACGACTCTTATGTTTTGAATGAACTTGTTTGTTTTTCTAAAATTGATGCATTTTAATGTTGTATAATTTTGTGTGAAACAATATAAATTATAGATATAAATTTAGAACCGATATCTCCCCGATATTTGAAACCGAGATCTCCCCGATACAATGTTGTACCAGTGTACCAGTCCTCAGCCGAGACAAACCGGTATCCGATATTGACTACATTGATCCAAACCTAACCGCAAGTACAGATTACGGTTGGGAACGAAGCTTCAACCCAACCGTAACATGAGGAGGAAGTGGAAAAATCTAAATTTTTTTCTTCTCTATTATATAGTTAGTGGATATCCACTCGTGGATATGTTTCACTAAGACCACGAGACTATAAGGTTCCAGACCACCTTATTCACTACTACACTAGCTGGTGCGTGCATTTGTGCATGTCTTGAAGACACCAAAAGCTGGTGTGTGTTTGTTAGCATGATGAGACTAATATGATACTCACACCTTGAGCTAGTGGGTGTCATTAGATAGTTCATTTAGAATCACTATAAATACTCAACGGTTTGTAGCTTATTTTTGTTATCCCGTTTCTAGAAAGGCTAATAAGAAAGCTCTCTCTTACTCTCTACTAATACTTGAGCAATTAATTAGTACTTAGTTCTTTGCAATATAATTAGTAGTTTAATTATTACACGTTATCAACGACGAGTTAGCTTTATTTTATTCGAGTTTTGATTTATTATTGGTTTTGATAGGTGATGCCAAAAATTTTGGAAGCAAAGGTAATTTTAATTATTATATTATCGTTATGTCGTCGAATTTAACTAAACTAGACTTTGTAGCTTAAGATATTTCTGGTAACAACTATATTTCATGAGTTTTGGATGCGGAGTTATATCTCCAAGCCAAGAATCTTGCCCACACGATTAAAGCGGGAAATGTTGCATCCCAGCAGGATAGAGCATTGGCTTTAATTTTTCTTCGTCATCATATCCATGACGGGTTGAGATCAGAATATCTAACCGTTAAGGACCCTGAGGTTCTGTAGAGTTGCTTGAAAGATAGATATGACCACCTGAAGATGGTTATTCTGCCTAAAGCCAAAAATAACTGGTTAAATTTACGTTTGCAAGATTTTAAATCTATTTCTGAGTATAATTCTGCATTGTTTAAAATCACTTCACAGCTGAAATTGTGTGGTGAAAATATAACAGATGAACAATTACTCGAGAAAACATTTACCACTTTCCACGTCTCGAGTGTTGTCTTGCAGCAACAATATCGAGAGCGTCGTTTTAAGAAATACTCAGAGTTGATTTCATGTATGCTTGTTGCAGAACATAATAACGAATTATTATTAAGAAATCATGAATCTCGTCCAGTGGGCTCTGTTTCTGTTCCTGCAACACATGCAACAACGAGTTCTACCAATGGTAATGGACGGTGTAATAATAAAGGTAAAGGAAAACGTGGTCGTGATAATGAAAAGAACCAAGATAATAATTCACGGTTTAAGCCAAACCACCAGGAGTGGAAAGATTGCACCCCAAAGAAAGAACATAAGCCAGATAAAGGAAAAGATTCGTTTGACAAACCTATAAAGAACAAGGAAGATGTTTGTTACCGTTGTGGTATGACTGGTCATTGGTCACGTACCTGTCGTACTGCCAAGCATCTTGTTAATCTATATCAAGCATCCCTGAAGCGACTTGCAGTTGATATTGAGACAAATCTTATAGAGACCAATGAGGCTTGTACTAGTTCTCCCCACTTAGACTTTGACTTTCTTACAAAGTCAGAAGAAGAGAAGTGGGATATAACTGATTTTCTTAATAAGTCAGATGATGAAGAACTTAACTAGTTCTGTAAACTAGTTGTGAACTTGTGTATTTTGTGATATAGTTGTGTGTACTCTAAGTTGTATTTTGGTTTGTGTACTATTTTGTATGTATAATTACATGTTTAATATATGACGTATGTTTTATTAAATTTATGTTGTTCATGTATTATATTTGTTGTGAAGGGTATGGATTCCAGAAGTAATCTATCAAAAATTAATCTTGACGGTGAAGATATTTGTTTGGTAGATAGCGGAACGACTAATACAATATTACGCAGTGATAAATATTTTAATGATTTAAAGGGATATAAGGCAAAAGTAAACACTATCTCTGGTTAAACAAATTTAATAGATGGTTCCGGAAGAGCCAATATTATCTTACCAGGAGGTACAGAACTGAGAATTAGTGATGCCTTGTATTCTCCGAGATCTTTGAGAAATCTGTTAAGTTTCAAAGATATTCGCCGAAATGGATATCATTTAGAAATAATAAGTGAAGATAATACAGATTACTTATCTATCACATTATATGACACACGCCAGAAACGTATTGCAGAGAAGATTGCAGCTATCTCTTCTGGGTTGTATCTTACAACAATCAAAGCTATTGAATCTTATAGTGTCATAAACCAGAAGCTTTTGTTAACTACGGATATAAATTGTATTTCTTGCTCTATGGGAAAATTGATCCTCAAACCGTCATTAACAAAAGTTGTTCTTGAATCGCCAACTTTTCTTAAGAGGATCCATGGAGACATATGTGGACCTATCCACTCTCAGTGTGGACCTTTTCAGTATTTTATGGTCCTAATTGACGCATCTTCTAGATGGTCACATGTTTGTCTCTTATCCACAAGAAATGTTGCATTTACTCGGCTTCTCGCCCAAGTAATTAGGTTGCGTGCATATTTCCCAGATTTTCCTATAAAGTCTATTCGGCTAGATGGAGCTGGTGAATTTACATCACAAACATTTGATGCATATTTCTTGTCTGCTGGTATTGATGTTGAACATCCTGTAGCTCATGTTCATACACAAAATGGTTTAGCTGAATCATTTATTAAACATTTGCAGTTAATAGCTCGACCCGTGTTAATGAGAACGAAATTGCCCGTTTCTGCATGGGGGCACGCTATTCTACATGTTGCGGCCTTAGTTCGACTTCGACCCACTGCAAATCATCAATACTCTCCCTTACAGCTTATTTTGGGCCATCAACCAGATGTTTCACATCTGCGTGTTTTTGGTTGTTGTGTATATGTGCCCGTTGCACCTCCACAACGCACCAAATTTGTCCTGCAACGTAGAAAAGGTATATATGTTGGTTTTGACTCACCATCTATTATTAGATATCTTGAGCCTTTAATGGGTGATATATTCACAGCCCGTTTTTCTGATTGTCATTTTGATGAGACAATTTTCCCACCATTAGGGGGGGAATTTAAGCCGCCACAACGGAGTAAGCTTTCTTGGTATGTACCTACTCTGTCTCATCTTGACCTTCGCACAAATCAATTAGAAATTGAAGTGCATAAGATTATCCATCTTCAGAACATTGCAGATCAAATGCCAGATGCATTTGTTGATACGGCAAGAGTAACTAAATCATACATACCAGCTAAAAATGTCCCGGCACGTACTAATGTCCCAGTTGGACAGGTCGTGACTGTTCCAGCAAATGAGTCGTCTAAGGTACGCCTGAAGCGTGGAATCCCCATTGGTTCAAAAGATTCTGCTCCTAGAAAAAGGAAAATCCAACCAAAAGATAGTGCTCAAAAGGAGACTATAAATGAACGATCCTCATTTCCAAACTTACTACCTCCAGTTGAGGAAAATGCCCCTGAAAAGGAACTGGTACCAGGAAATGAAGAAATTTCCATAAATTTTGCATGCAAGAAAGAAATGTGGGATCGTAACAAAGTTCTTGTCGATGATAAATTTTCGTTTACAGTAGCTATTGAGATTACTATAGATAAAGATGACTGTGAGCCACAATCTATAGAAAAATGTCGTGAAAGACATGATTGGCTAAAATGGAAGGGTGCCATTAAAGCATAATTAGTCTCTCTCACTAACCGTGATGGTTTAGGACCTGCAGTCCTAACACCTAAAAATGTGAACCCAGTTGGTTGCAAATGGGTGTTCGTAAGAAAACGTAATGAGAGAAATGAAGTTATTCGCTATAAGGCGAGACTTGTAGCACAAGGTTTCTTGCAGAACCTGGGATTGACTACGAAGAAACATATTCCCCTGTTATGGATGCTATTACGTTCTGATACTTGATTAGTATGGCAGTATCTGAAGGACTTGATATGCATTTGATGGATGTGGTTACAACATATCTGTATGGAAAATTGGATACATATATACATATGAAAATCCCGGAAGGATTTACATTGTCTGAAAACAAACTGCGCCATATGTATTCACTTAAACTTAACAGAGCTTTATATGGATTAAAGTAATCTGGACGAATGTGGTATAATCGTCTAAGTGAATATTTGATAACTAAGAGTTATGTAAATGATCCTATTTGTCCATGTGTCTTTATAAAGAAGACCACAATAGGATTTGCTATTATAGATGTATATGTTGATGATATCAACTTAGTTGGAACTCCTGAAGAACTCCTAAAGGCAATTGAATGCTTAAAGGGAGAATTTGAGATTAAGGATCTTGGACAAACAAAGTTTTGTCTCGGCCTGCAGATCGAGCACTACCCGAGTGGCATACTTGTTCACCAGAAGATGTATACTAAGAAACTTTCAAAACTTTTCAATATGGATAAAGCTTATCCTCTTAGCACTCCTATAGTAGTAAGATCTCTTGATACTAAAAATGACCCTTTTCGTCCGAAGGAAGAAAATGAAATTCTTCTTGGTCCATAAGTACTATATTTGAGTGCAGTTGGTGCACTATTGTTAGCAAGATTCAGCTCTGCTCCAACAAAGAGACATTGGGCAGGTGTAAAACATATCTTTCGATATCTTAAGGGTACTGCAGACATGGGATTGTTTTACTCAAAGGATGTATCCCATCCTTCGCAATTAATGGGATATACAGATGCAAGTTATCTTTCCGGTCCACACAAAGCCATTTCTCAAATTGGATATGTGTTTACAAATGGTGGTACTGCAATTTCTTGGAGATCGTGTAAGCAGAGCTTTCCAGCTACCTCCTCCAACCACTCCGAGATTATCGCTCTCCATGAAGCTAGCAAAGAATGTGTATGGCTAAGATCATTAATCACCCATCTCCGAAGTTCATGTGATTTACCTTCTGTCACGAAAGTACCAACCATCATCTATGACGATAATGCAACATGTATCTCACAGATGAAAGAAGGTTACATCAAGGGTGATCGAATAAAGCATATCTCACCAAAGCTATTTTATTCTCACCACATAGAAAAAAATAAAGAGATATGTATCCAGAAGATACAGTCGTGTGAAAATTATGAAGATTTATTCACCAAGTCTTTACCGACAACAGTCTTTAGAAAGCTAGCTTATGGAATCGGAATGCGGCATCTGTACAAGCAGTAAACTCTGTGCAGTTTTGATCAGGAGGAGTTAATCTTGGATTTAAACACGTTGTACTCTTTTCCTTCGCCAAGGTTTTACGCCCCTAAAGGGTTTTTTCCTTGTCAAGTTTTTAACGAGGCAACTTGTACATAACCATTTTTTTAGTATTGTACTCTTTTTTCTTCGTTCGGGATTTTTCTCTCTGAGTTTTTCCTGACAAGATTTTAACGAGGAAATTTATGAAAATGATATATATCCAATGGGGAGTATTATATAGTTAGTGGATATCCGCTCATGGATATGTTTCACTAAGACCATGAGACTATAAGGTTCCAGACCACCTTATTCACTACTACACTAGCTGGTGCGTGCATTTGTGCATGTCTTGAAGACACCAAAAGCTGGTGTGTGTTTGTTAGCATGATGAGACTAATATGATACTCACACCTTGAGCTAGTGGGTGTCATTAGATAGTTCGTTTAGAATCACTATAAATACTTAGAGGGTTGTAGCTTATTTTTGTTATCCCGTTTCTAGAAAGGCTAATAAGAAAGCTCTCTCTTACTCTCTACTAATACTTGAGCAACTAATTAGTACTTAGTTCTTTGCAATATAATTAGTAGTTTAATTGTTACACTCTCTAGGTTTTCTTCCCATAAAAATTTTGTCCCAGAATTCATCAAGTATATAACAAAATTCGTTAATTTAATTATTATCTAATTAATTTAATTTATCAAGTAAACGGGCACCTAGCTCAGCTGGTCATCCCCGTTTCCCAAAGTTTCATGCATTCTAGGAGGTCCCAGGTTCGAGCGCCCAATGACGTAATATTGCAGGAATTAACATGGAAGGTAGAGTTAGTTTGCCCCTCTTGTGACACAATCTCAGCACCCACATCCGTTTCGGCTTCCTTGACTAGGTTACCCATGAAGTTCGCTGGTAGGTTAGCACGACAATCTGTTCAATTAATGTAGTAGTATGTTGTTGGAGCCTAACTTGTTAGGCTTAAAACTAGTTAATGTAATACTCTTTATCTAATTAAATTAAAATAAAATTAACTAATAACGGTTGTTTGGTCATTACAAAATTAGTTGAGATAAGGGATTTTCGAAATTACTTATGAATGACCCATTTTTGTCCTATTAGATAACGTCTCTCTAATGGAATGTGACGTCCCAGTAACAACCTTCTTCAATAAAGATATCCCTGTTTAAGAGTGCCTCTTGAGTAGTTTGAAAACAAAGAATTTAGACTCTGGATTCCAGAACATTCCAATCTCGTCCCCAATTTCTAAACTCATCGGTCTAACAAATTCCGGATTCCATCCTCCTACAAATACGTAGGAATTGTTGCTGCTCCATTTTTTAGAAACTAGTTTATGGACCCTCCCAGTATCAAATTCTCTTACTTCAACATCCACAGAACCGCCATCTTTCAACCAGTTCACGAGTGTTTCATCCCAATATGAAAAGATGTATTTGTTAACAGCGTCATGAGGCAGGAGAAGTCTATGCAAATGATCCACATCACTCTTTTTAGGCACCTTCTTGATTTCCCATGGACCAACATCGTGAAAGTGTGGTATAAGATATCTCGGTACTTGATGATCATGTCTGTGGTCGATGACAGGTACCATTGCATTACAGGCTTCAATATTTCTTAATGCTTCTTCTTCTTGTTTGTATTCATTAAGAAGGAAATGGCTGTAAACGAGAGACCTGCTTAAAGTTGATGCCACTGGTGCTACTTCTAAACATGCAGCTGCTGCCATTGAGAGAGCAAATAATTTTGCACAAACTTGAGAATCTATTCGAAGAACTGAAAGTTTGAAAGAGGTTTGTGTGGAGAAGACTTTGAAGAGAGATTAAGAAAAATATGATGAATATGATGGTGTTACGGGGTTTTGAGTTTATATAGAACTCCATTGTTTTCGAAATAGAAGCTGATTTCTGTGATGGCTCAAATTAGGGAACATTCCATAGTTACATTTTATTTGGCCCTCAGGCTTCAATCCACCGCGTAGCACAGCGATTCAACCTGTTCTGCGTGGTGCACAATATTCAGCGTGGTGCATAACAAAACAAAGAGGGCTAGCCTCTTATAGATACCTGCATAACATTCAGCGTGGTGCTGCTGGTGCATAACAAAACCAAGAAGGCTGGCCTCTTATGGATACCCCTTAGCAATAAGCTGCCGATAATCTGATCTTGCTTGCCCCATGACTTGCCGCAAGTTTCTAGTCGATAGGTGGATCTAATCTCATCCCCAGTTGCTGTCTTTCCTGTCTTGGCTGCCGATTCCAGTTAGTAGCTTTTATTTCGGGTTTTCTTATTTGTAGTTCGTGAATATAATCTGCGTGACTTTGGTCAGCGGGTATTGACTAAAATGTGACATTTTTTTCATCGATTACCGTCTACAATCCAGAAATTACGTCAGGCGGTGAGACGTGAAAAAGGGATCAACAAGAGCAATGTTGGTAACAAACAGCAGTATTTGAGATCACTTTGGGTCTCAGTATCACCCTCGTGATCCTTCATCATCCATTAACAACGTAGTGTTTCAGTTGCGCCCTTTTAAGATGAAATTAGGATGCTTGTTCATTCGGCTTTAAGACCAGTCATGTTTAGATTTCTTGACATATTTTCAAGGTCCACATCCTAATAAGAGCCACTATTGTCAATTTGCTCTTTGTTATCTAGTTGAATAGAAAATATTTACCCAATTTTTTTTTGCAAAATCAAAAGGCGATTGAGGTTAGCTATTAACAAAAACCAGCTCAAGAAAAGGGAGATATCTCAATAAATTTGAAAAAAAATACTACCCCTAATTCATGTGATATTTTTTCTTTTTCATTTCACATAAAAATAGACCGAATCAAAAAACTAAAAATATCACTTTTTATATTTGTTCATCACAGTTGGGACAAAAATAAATAAATAATGAAAAGTAACTAAGTTTTCGGTAAAAAAA
Source organism: Papaver somniferum (assembly GCF_003573695.1). Lineage (NCBI taxonomy): Eukaryota > Viridiplantae > Streptophyta > Magnoliopsida > Ranunculales > Papaveraceae > Papaver > Papaver somniferum. The sequence goes on along the minus strand of NC_039365.1, from coordinate 104,045,624 downwards.
AAAGCGTCTAAGCTTGTGACTGAATTGAATCGGTAAAAAATCAAATATAATTATAAATTATTTTAGGTTACGTTATTAGTTTTTATCTAATCAATGATCTTTTTATTATTATTATATAAGTAATATATGAGTTACGCATATGAGTTATAAATAAGAAAGCATCTGTTTTAGCTTTCAGTTTGGGAAATGCGAACTTATGTCTCATATGGTGGATTTATTTCTTACAGCTGGTATGTATCATGGTGTTAGCTACTAAGCCAAGGGGTAGAACAGAAAAGCAGACACTCTGGTGCATGGCTATACAGGGACAAACCCAAGTTTCCATCTAAATAGTGTTAACCGGAAACTCAGTTGCCATTTTTGTGATAAATGTATACAGGAAACGGTTTTGTTTCCATACTCATTTCTAATTTCTCCTTCTTATTCCAACAACCAAAACCCTAATCCCCCTCACCCTCTTTTCTTTTTGCCCGTTTTTAATGTTCAAGGCGTTCACTTAAGGTGTTTCTATGGCATCTTTCAATTTATTCGCAAATGAATAAAGTGTTACAGTAATTCTAATTCTATGTCTTCCAATGCAATTTATAATAATGAAATAATTGATCTTAGGTTGATTAATTACATTGTATATTGTTTCAAAAATTGGTATTAGATGCTCTTAGGCGTGTCATTCTTCGATCAATTCCTACGAAAGTGCTGGCAGAAGAACGACTTAATCGATATCGGGTGTGGCATGATGGAAGAATGATGAATGATTATTTAATTGAGGAAGTTGGTTACACTTCAAAATAATTCAAACAACGTCAAGGTATGAAACATAATTTGTTTTTGAAAAGCGTTAGAATGATTGCTTCAAGTGGACGAAAAATGACATCAATATCTGGATGCAACTGTTGTTATGGAGTATTCTATATATGGAATTGGTTTTGAAATGACGAGGATACTAACACCTCAATCTTTTCGTATAAACCTATATAAGACACGCCTTGTGTAATCTAATTCAGACAAGTACTATAAAGGAGATTATTTTTTAACAAGGGAACACTGGTTATATATAATAAATGTCTAACCGAACCCGACTATTAGCATCAAACCCGAGTATTGGATTAACATACTTAGTGCGTTACTTTACTATAATAAAATAATAATTATAATGCGAAAGGTAAAATAAAAACACAAACAAGGTTTTGTTAACGAGGAAACTGCAAATGCAGAAAAATCCCGGGACCTAGTCAAGTTTTGAATAATATCTGAATTAAGCCTTTATACAAAGACTACTACCAACTTCGTATAGTTGAGACCAAGTAAACCAACTCCAAGTTACTCAGTTTCTTTAGTATCCATGTGCCTCTACCAATATGGTCTACGCACGTGAATCCCAAGATAAAGTTCACTATCTTAAGTTGCTTCACCCGCTGTGAAGACTTCTAGCACTCAACTCATTTGGATCGTATTCCAAAACAATAACCACTCTATCAATCACACGGATCAACAAGTTAATCAGAGATATTTGCTGAGTTATACAAAGGCTCTCCCGTTTAAAGATATTAACTCCTTTGTATCAGTTTAGATACCGTAACAATAAAACCTTAGTATACAATCTATCATATTTGGATCCTGAAAAGAACCACCAAATGATAGATCGTTGATCTATACAACGAGTTAATAGTCTATCAAAGATAATCAAATTTGTCGAATCCCAGTCAATCAAGGTGTGCACGAAGTATAATCACAAAGATTAGAATACCAATAAGAATATCTTATTGTCTTCAAATCTTCAGTCTTCAATGCACCTGCACAAACAACTTGATTTCCTTTATAATTGATCACGCACAAACGGAGTCTGTTAAAAATGGATAATCACAAGTCCTATCTTCAGATTTTCAATCAATAAAGATCAGTTTTGAAATAGTTAAATCTTGATCTAGTTCGAGTGACCTTATATCAAAAAAGAAGGATCACAAAATAAACAAACTAGGTGCAATCAAGATTCAACTTTACCTTTAGTCAATTTAATCAATAATCGAAAACTAAATATAACAATACTATTTAGTTTCCCACCAACGATACTACTGATTTATGATTTTTCGTGGGATGTAGTAATTATGATTCGTTTCAGACTTGTGAAGGAAATGGAATTTCTAGATTTAATAAATATATACAAAAAATATTAACAATATGGGCAAGAGTACTGGGACTAAAGATTCGGCCGTTTTTTTTTCTTCAAATGGTTCAGAAATTAATTCTAGCAATTATAGTTCAAAAACAAAACAAATATTAACTCTAGTTTATTGTCAAGATAGATTTTATAAAATATTACTTGTATTTCTTAAGCATGGCATATCAAAAATCCCTAGGACTAAGCATACTCCATCAAATGAAATCACAAGTAATTAATTTAAAATCTTAATTCAATTAAAATTAGTGCAAAAAGTAAATAAAAGAATTAATGAAATTACCACATGGATGAAATTCGACCTCCTCCGTCGTCCCAGTGTTGGGTTTAGCTCATCATGATAAAAACACGCTCAAAGTATTTATTTATTGCTCAAAGGGTGTTTACAAGGATGAAAATGGAGATGAAATAATAAAACAGTGAATGTGCGACCCACAGAAAGCGTCCAAAATGAACGACACAGAAGAAGTGTTATTGTTACTGTAGCTCTAAGACCCACACCTACGACCCACGTCTGTGAGTCTATTTCACTGTTGAAAAACGACTGCTGATGCAGGTCCGTTCTTCGTGTTCTTCATATTCATCAGCAGCAACAGCAGCAGAAACCGAGTTTGGGAAAACTCGAATTTCTTCTTCTCTGGCTCTCTCAGCCCCCCAGACTCTCGACCCCCTCTCTAGTAGACCCAAAGAGCCTATTTATACCCAACAACAACTCCAAATCTCGCCAATAACTCCAATATAATTCTTCATTATGATTGCAGTGAATAACAATATTTTCCGAATATTTTCTTACCAAACTTGGAATTTCTTGCGTAAACTTCCTCCCTCCACGCTCCAAATCGATTCTTCACGATCCAAAGTGATGCTCGAGCCATTCCACATCATCAGAACACGTCCATAACTCTCCATGACGCGTGATTATCATCCTCCAGTGCATGCTTTCCCTGTTTTGAACTCGAGAATCAAAACACGTATTCCATCCAAATTTGATCGAAACCACCACCCAAACTTTGTTCCTTATGCCAAATCACATCTTTCTGCCAATTTTCAGCGATTGAATCGCACTCTAACCCATTCATTTTGACAATCAAAATTCTGCCAGTTGAAAACTTCATTTCCCGCCAAAAACATAAATTCAAATTGTTGAAGAAGGTGCCCCTTATCCAGAGTGCTGGGGTGCGAATATCAATTGGGGTGGAAATAGTAATTTTTCTGGGTTCCTTCGGGACATTTCTGAGACGCTTCCGGTGCATTTCTGGGGTGCCTACGGTACATTTCTCTGGGGTGTAAAACACTGCTTTTTGAGCCCATTTCTCCGCAAGGGCTTATTTCTCTAAAATTTCCTACAAGAACACAAAATAACACAATAAGTACTTAATCGAGTTTAACAATACAGAACATTGAGAACAAAATAGACACATAAATACGTCTATCAAATACCCCCAAACTTATTATTTGCTAGTCCTCGAGAAAATTTATTCTAGAAAGGAAAATCATTTGAACCCCTAGGTGGCCCTAGTGGCGGAGTGTTGTCTCCGGATGGTTTACCAGAGGTGTACCCACAAAACCTTTATACTCCAGACCCTAGATATCTACAACGAACCTTAGAAGGCACTAAAGAATCTCCTTGGTTGGCATACTTATTGACTACAAGAAGAAGTACCCTGATGCGAAATTCCAATTGATGTACACGAGTTTGCACTCAAGCATACTAAAATTCATATATAAGTGACAGAGCTCTACTCAGACAGTTGCACTACGAACATCATATTCGGAGTCAAACTAATCACATGGAAAGATTAAGAGATGGATATAGAAAAACATAGATGGTTTTGATGTTTACTAAGTGAACGGCGTTTCCCATATCTGTCTGAAGGCCTCCGCCAAAATGAACCTATCCTAATGGATTGAGATACTAGTCTGACTAATATTAACACACTGGCATATACAAGGGAACCAGTGGTCGATAACCTAACTCTAGGTCAACACAACTGGCATATACAAGGGTACCAGTGGTCGACTTTATTGAATTTATTCCTTTTGGTCAAATGGTCTGGTCTCAATTTTTTTTTTTTTCATGGTATCTCAATCACTCTTATTCACCCTAGCATTGGTAACAACTTGAATCGTGGGCCCCACCTATCACTTAGAGAAACATAGTTTAAAAACAAAAAAATAGAAGTGAAAAGGACTCAACGAGATATGGTGCAACTATCATGTTATTTCTAACACCTGAGCTCTGTGCTTTTATGAATAGACTCTATAGATGTTTCCATCTAATCAGATTGGTTCCTCAACTCCTATAACCAAGATGCTTCCATCCACTTAGATTGGTTAGTGCCATCCTAAATACGCATAAATTTCTAGGCTCTGGAGTTTATTTATTGCAACTAAAAAGTTTCTCCCATACCCCCAAACTTAAATCTTACATTGTCCTCAATGTTCTAAAGATGAAACTAAAAGCATGAACAAGGAGAAATTGTTACCATTTGAAGCGGAAGAGTTAAGGAAAGATATTACCGTGTTTCATGAGCATGGGATACCTCCCAAGAAGTGCTAAGTTTAAAGTCTTCATCCAGACTTAGGAAAGGATTAGTCAACTCGAACCATAAAATAACAATCGAAATAACTGTGGGTCTTCAAAACTAAATAGAGCTGACCAAAGGAAACTGCAATGAACCAAGAAAGTGAACAAGACTAGCATGCCCTTACTTAGTTTCCTGATTAAGAAATTTATATCTAATTGTGGTTCAGAGTCTATGAAAGGGTCTAAATAGAAAATTTTCATTGGCTGCGTTTCTTCATAGGTGGGATCCGAATCATTAGGTCCTAGAGTCTGGAAAAACTCAAATATGATCTTAGAAGCGCACAATAATAACCTAAATAACTGAGGATCCTCTAAGTCAATAAGATTTGACTTACACAGCTGACCACAATGAAAGAGGTGGTCTTCCTTAAGAAAATGTGTCGACCCAAATATCCTAAAGTGATTAGGTTTAGTCTCAAAACTTAATAACCGACACATCTTAAAATCAAAAATTCCCACAATTGGTTGAAAAGTTTTTGGTGGGAAAACAAAGTCAATCTTGGTATCATAGCCTGGGTTAACCACATCAACCAGAGGATGGGTTTCTAACAACTGAGCTTCTTTATGGACATCATTAGGTTCGGGAAAACGTGTATGAAGATAATCTTGTAAGATGGTTGAGGCACAAATGTCAAGTCCTACAGGAGGGTACTTTCTAAGAGTTAAAGCACACGGAGAATGATAATCACCCCCAAACTTAGAGTTTTCTGTGTCTCTAGAAAGACTAGTCACAACTTCCCTAATTTCTAGGTCATCAGATTCCTGGAAATGGTCATTTGATTCTTCTAAGTCAGGTTCATCGTCACTCATCTCTACGAGTTCATCTTATTCGTCTAAGACTATTGTTTCTAAATAGATAGACTCTAAAACATTATTCTCAGAATAAACTCGTTCCTCTAAATCATTATCGGCTTTGTAAACATGAAATACTACATCGTCTAAAACGAGGGTATCTCTAGTCAAATCCTCATCCTTTTGAATAGGTGAATAATTATTAAAATTATTTGGATTTGAACTAAAAATAATATTATCATTGTAAAGCTCAATTGGAGTAACCATTTCCTGATCACTATTCCTACATAAGTATGATTCTCCATCAACACAATCCTCATCATAATAACATGAAAAAGATCGAACCTCATCAAAACAAGTAGTGTTACCAATTCTAACCTCGTCATCTTGATTATGAAAATAACTATCCTCATTTTAAGGGTATTATTGGAAACACTATATTGGAAAGTAAGATTATTTCGAGCAAGTCTTTCGTTCGTCTCAGCCATCAACTTGAGGGATTCCTCTATATAAAGTTCACTCATTATTGTAGTCCTTTCGTTTATAATTACACTATTCATCTCAGCTAACTTACGCGTCGACTCAGCTAACTCCCTGAGGGACTCTTCTAAAGGAGGAATAGGAACAGAGGGATCATAAAAAGGACTACTTTTCAGTAGTTTTATTGTATCCTCTAGAGACGAAGAACTAGTACTATAATCTTCTTGCTCGTAAGATTGATGCATGTATGGATAGTAATTGGGCTCACCAGGGTATGACCCATATCCTTCCAAAGGATGGCGTTGCCAACCACTATTCCCAACATGGTCATAAAAAGGATGATGTCCATATTCAAATTCAGGACGATAATCATTGTATTTGCTTCTATCATACCAGTTCGGCATTCTTAATTGCAAGGGAATTCTACACAATCACAAACAAGGCTGACTCGACCAAATCAAACCTATAAAATCTAGCAAACAACAAGCATGATGGCTCCACTTAGATTGTTTCTAGACTTGCTTCTATCTCTCGAAGGGGAACTCGTTACAATTTAAGCAAACCCCTCTGGAATCAATCCGAGTCAAAGTAAGTTGAATTGAGGCGAGGGAAGCTCAGTGGAGCTTTGATACCCAAGGCCTTAACGCTATCACAAGGCGGCGCAGTCACGCATTCAACTCACAGAAACCATCATGAACTTCAAGGTGTGCTTAAGAAAGTAACCAATATCCTTCGAAATTTTTTCCTGATAAGCGCGATACCCTATCGGTCTCGTTCTAGTCAAGTTTTAAGCTTGGGTTCGCGTTAGATTTCGTTTTCCTAAGGCGAGAAAGAAGGGAGCGGTGATGAAATCCGAACCCTTATCTTGTATTGGCCAGGCCTTGCCCTTTACTAGGAATTTAAAAACAGTCCAAATTCGTCCTCAATCAATGAATCACCTTAAGGAATCAGTAACTCGCTTACAGGAGATTCGCGAGTGTTTCGATGGACTTACCTCCCGTACCAGACGGGGGATGAACCGTTGAAGTCGACTCGGGCCACGACTCCTATGTCATGTACGAACCCGAGGGGCCGAGACGATATAGTAATCGTCGTCCTTCCCTGCACACAGTTTATATAATTTTTTTTTTTTTAATAATAATACCCTTCCGTAGGGTTAAAAAAAGAATAAAGTCCAATTGTCCAGAATAAAGTCCAAATAAAAAGTCCAAAAATTACAAAAATTATGAAAAATAAAGCCTATTTACAAATCCTAAAAAAAAATTATGTCTTTTTTTTCTTCTTCTCTTTTAGCTTTTAGCTTTAAGCTTTTTGTTCCCAAGTCCTTAGTATTCCACTTCGAACCTGTAAATCAAAGACACAAAAAGAAACGTAAAAAGGAACAAATAATAGTAAAAAAATAATAAAAACCTAAAAATTCTACCTAAGCACAAATCCCCGGCAGCGGCGCCAAAATGATTTATAATTTTTCGTGGGATGTAGTAATTAGGATTCGTTTCAGACTTGTGAAGGAAATGGAATTTTTAGATTTAATAAATATATACAAAAAATATTAAAAATATGGGCAAGAGTACTGGGACTAAAGATTCGGCCGTTTTTTTTTCTTCAAATGGTTCAGAAATTAATTCTAGCAATTATAGTTCAAAAACAAAACAAATATTAACTCTAGTTTATTTCCAAGATAGATTTTATAAAATATTACTTGTATTTCTTAAGCATGGCATATCAAAAATCCCTAGGACTAAGCATACTCCATCAAATGAAATCACAAGTAATTAATTTAAAATCTTAATTCAATTAAAATTAGTGCAAAAAGTAAATAAAAGAATTAATGAAATTACCACATGGATGAAATTCGACCTCCTCCGTCGTCCCAGTGTTGGGTTTAGCTCATCATGATAAAAACACGCTCAAAGTATTTATTTATTGCTCAAAGGGTGTTTACAAGGATGAAAATGGAGATGAAATAATAAAACAGTGAATGTGCGACCCACAGAAAGCGTCCAAAATGAACGACACAGAAGAAGTGCTATTGTTACTGTAGCTCTAAGACCCACACCTACGACCCACGTCTGTGAGTCTATTTCACTGTTGAAAAACGACTGCTGATGCAAGTCCGTTCTTCGTGTTCTTCATATTCATCAGCAGCAGCAGCAGCAGAAACCGAGTTTGGGAAAACTCGAATTTCTTCTTCTCTGGCTCTCCTCAGCCCCCCAGACTCTCGACCCCCTCTCTAGTAGTCCCAAAGAGCCTATTTATACCCAACAACAGCTCCAAATCTCGCCAATAACTCCAATATAATTCTTCATTATGCGGGCAGTGAATAACAATATTTTCCGAATATTTTCTTACCAAACTTGGAATTTCTTGTGTAAACTTCCTCCCTCCACGCTCCAAATCGATTCTTCACGACCCAAAGTGATGCTCGAGCCATTCCACATCATCAGAACACGTCCATAACTCTCCATGACGCATGATTATCATCCTCCAGTGCATGCTTGCCCTGTTTTGAACTCGAGAATCAAAACACGTATTCCAGCCAAATTTGATCGAAACCACCACCCAAACTTTGTTCCTTATGCCAAATCACATCTTTCTGCCAATTTTCAGCGATTGAATCGCACTCTAACCCATTCATTTTGACAATCAAAATTTTTCCAGTTGAAAACTTCATTTCCCGCCAAAAACACAAATTCAAATTGTTGAAGAAGGTGCCCCTTATCCAGAGTGCTGGGGTGCGAATATCAATTGGGGTGGAAATAGTAGTTTTTCTGGGTTCCTCCGGGACATTTCTGGGACGCTTCCGGTGCATTTCTGGGGTGCCTACGGTACATTTCTCCGGGGTGTAAAACACTGCTTTTTGAGCCCATTTCTCCGCAAGGGCTTATTTCTCTAAAATTTCCTACAAGAACACAAAATAACACAATAAGTACTTAATCGAGTTTAACAATACAGAACATTGAGAACAAAATAGACACATAAATGCGTCTATCAACTACTAAAAGCTTGTTGATCCCAAAGAAGTCTTTAAATGAGGCGCACATAAGAGATTTCACCTAATTAGATTACTTTCCTCTTCGAGAGAGTATTACGAGAATATTATTAGTGGGATTTCTTCGGTGTGTTACAGGACTAGTTTGTAAGAAGAACAAACTTCACTATTTATAATGACCAAGGTATTCTGGACACCAAGGAATTTCCATAACCGTAAATATATAAAGACATGCACACCAAATTCGATTTTCACTAAATTCCAACCATTATCCAACCAATATACCTAAATCTCTCATGGATGACAACTCAATACTAGCTAGCACACAGGTATACTTTACTAATATATATTCTACAAATATGCTTTAACTACTAGGAAATTAAAGTTAATTAAGGACATATAAATTCCGAGTATGAAAAAAGAGATATTATGGAATATTTCGGTTTTGGATGTCACCTTGAGTATCAAGGAAATTACTTGAACATTAAGAAACAAAAGTGAAGACACGTCGAAATAGCAGTCATACATACCTTCATGGTGTCATATCGCCGTCATTAATCTCGAAATACAATCTTGATTATCACTCTGACCACTGATTTCCAGTCAGGTCTTCGGTGGTGTGGCGTTAGGGTTTTCTGACCAGAATCAGAGAGACATGAGAGAGAATTTTGTGAAGTATGGTTTGTATTGATCAGAATAAACTTGTTTACATCATCAGCCTTTCTGGATATTTATACATGATATGAACATGATGATTACATGTAGATGACTAAGCATGTGACAAATGATTTAATAATTTCCCTCCTTGCGCTTGTATCGACTTGGGACAACCCTTCGTTATGACTACCCAGCTTTCCAGGCCTCCACTCAGCTGACAACATTGAATTTCTTAGCCTTGCACCAAGACTCAAGGCTTCTGCGTTTAACTCTGTGTCTATGTCGTGCTTGGTTGCTTGCCACTCTATTCTTGGACATCTAGTTCAGGTCTTCGACGTCTGACCTTGAGTCTTATTCCATGTCTCAGCTGTATTACTTTTCAACTATCATTTCTCGGGTAAATGCTATATTTTTCCATCTATAAAGAGTTTAGCACATGTTTAAAATATCACTACACCAAATTTAGTGATTAGCAACGGTAAGTGGCAGTTGCATAGTGGGGTCGCAACAGTTTAACTCTGTTGCAAAAGTCGATGTTGCAATATTTTCGCAATGGCTACGTTGCCGTTGCAACAGTTCTGAACTGTTGCAACGTCAAAAAGTCGCAACTGTTTGAAACTGTTGCAAAATTAGATGGTCGCAACAGCTGAGAACAGTTACGAAAATGGAACTTAGTAACAGTTTATTGCAGTTGCGAATGTTTTGTGATAGACACATTTTTGTGTCCGATTTGTCTCGATTCTATATATTGTTAGGGCTCGTTTTTGTACTTATTATGGTGTTTTATTTATTTGTAGATATTTTTGGCCTATAAACATTTTTGGAAAAAATTGGCTCGAAAAGTTGTCGGAAAACACCCGGAGGACACTTGTTATTCGAACCCCCGGTTTGGATAAGGGGCACCCCCAGGACACCCCTTAAGGCAGCTTCTAAAGGCACCCCTACTCTGGATAGGGGGGCCCCCTTTTTCTTCATCGTTCAAACACAATTTTGGCGGGAAACTATATTATTACCTGCGTGAATTTGGGAGCATCAGTTGGACGTGAAATAACGAGATTCAATGGCTGATTTTTGTTGGGATGGACTTCCTAGAGCATAACAGGGTCGGTATATATGATTGGATCGAATGAATTGGGTTAGATTGACCGGGAGAAGGAAACAGAGGTGTTGTGTCACGGGTTTCTGTTGGAGTATTTTTTCGACAATTCAGGAAGATTAAAGGCTAGAAAAGCTTCCCCAACATTTGTAGTTATCTAATAAAGAGTTTGGAAGTATTGGGAGAGGTCAAATACGCGTGAAGAGAGTTTGGCAGAAAGAAAACTCTGAAACTTGCTGTGGAGATAAACCAAGATTTTGGGGGAGATTTAATCGAGTTGTGGCCTATAAAAGGAGAGGGGATAAGTCATATAAGGGATACGAAGCCTTTCAGAGAAGTTTAGAACACCACAGAGATCCAGAGATCGAGTTGCAGGAAAATACCTTATTCTGTTGCTGCTGCTGAAGAGGAAGAACACGAAGAACATTGACGCACAAGTATCTGTCGCAGAACACTATCGCTATTCAACAACAGAACCCATCTATCGTTTATCAACAGTAATTGCATTAGGTCTTTAGCTACTGTTTCCTCTTTGTAACAGAGATTCTGCAACACCTTCACACTGTTGTGAATCGGCTGTGTTATCACCTTTTCACCTCCTTGTACACTTTTGAGCTATAAAAACATATTTTGAGAACATGGTTAATATGAGGAGCTAAACCCCATTGCTGAGGCGCTAGAGGAAGCTATTTTTCCAACAAGAAGTGGTATATTCTCTTTTATCTATTTATTGCAATTTTATTATGATTATTTTCCTTGAACTAATATCGAATATGATTTTTATTTGAGTAATTGTGATCTATTTTGATGGAGTATGCTTAGTTTAAGACTTTTGATGCTTCATACTTGGTATTTACAATTATTGCTTTTGAAAATCTACTTGTTGCAATAGTAAGAATCAAATTGAACGAGAAAATTGTATGAATACAAAGATTGGATTAAATCACTTTAAACTTGGAAAATAATGGAATCTTAACCTCAGTGTTCTTTTAATATTGATACCAACTTTATCAGTGTTTGTTATAATTATTAGTGAGTTTTCTATTTAGTTTTGAATTTAAATCTAAAGTTATCCTTCACAAGTTCGAGAATCGAATCACTTTTTACCACTATCTACAAATCACATCATTTTGCAACCATAAAAAATAGTAGTTTTGACCGGTCAAAAACCAGGTTTGACCTGGTCAAAACCACATGTTCCCCTGTCAAAAAATCAAGCTTCTCCAGGTCATTTGGAAATTAAATGAACAAGAAGCTAGCATACAATTATTTCATCAATTACAGTTATTTTAGAAGTGAGAACGCACACATTAAAAGTGGCACATTACAAGTGAGAACTTACACATTAACATTGGCATTTTTACGACTTACCAAACAAGAGAACTTACCCAACACTTACAGTTTTTCTAATAAGCTTGTCACTTATACAGCCATTTCATGTTTTCCATATCAATCATTATTCAGCTTATACTAAATACAACCGACTTATACCAGTTCACTTCACATATTACAAAGATCTAGCACGAAAGTTGCTAAGACAGATATGAAACTGAAAGCAAAGATCTCATTAACGCCTTACCAGTTAGATTATAGTACTCGAGAAAGTGGAGGTAGCGCCGCTGTGAGAAAACGTCTACATGAAGAACTTTCCCAGAAGTAGGATAAAAGAAGGAATTCCTACAACTCCCTACGAACCACCTGTTTGACATGTAGACATCAATATTCTACAAAGCACGAGCTCTAAAAATGTAATAGACTCTCTAAAACCAACAAGAAAGTAGAAACTGATACCATTGCGTGAGACTAACTCTACAAGGGATCACCAGTGCTTAACTATTTTTTTCAGCACCAGCACCCCACATTTTAGCTTCAGAAAGTTACAAATGCCACAGTTAGGGTTACGTTTTCACAATCCCTGACAACATTGGAAGGAGAGTAAGGATGATTTTAGTGCCTAACCTGACATAGTTAGTACACGGTGTAACTCTGTGCATTTTGAACAACCATACTAAGACTTCCTGTAATCTCGTCCAGCCATGACATATATTAGCTGAGAAAAACACAATGGAGTTGGGACCAGTGGGTTGTGGGTGCACCAGGAGTTGTGGTGAGCCATCGTTTTACAGTACTGCGCACATTCATTTTAGTCGTTAGCATCAGCCTAATTATCGGACCTTCTCATAAAGAATATGCCAAAAGCATGACATAGTGAATATGAAAGAAGAACAAGATTACAGAAATCATGTCCTTGATTGCATCCGATTAAAAACAGTGAAGTGTTAATGAAGCAGTGTAACCAATTCACATATCTAAGCTACAATTCTAACCATGTTAAAGTAAGAACAAATGTAATTTAGGTGTTAAAGTTAAAGTTAAACAAACCATACATAAACTATATTAATTTCTGAATATTAAGAATGATTTATATACCTGACCAGTACGAGCTCTACCGACTAAATTTGATCATTGTATGCTACCTTGCAAGATTTATAAAGCTATGAAATTATGGGCGACACCAGGGGTACTTTCCTCTCGAGGACTCTCTGATCAAGGATGGTTTTCCGCAGGGACGGATCCAGGAAAGATAAATTTCCTTTTAAGACCCGGGATAGAAGCCTTGGTCGAGCAAAAAAAAGAAAAAAATTGGCTTGTGGACTGGGAAGCCTACCCGGGCTAAAGTCCCCTTTAGCCCAGCTGTAGGTCCGTCATTGGTTTTCCGAGAACTCCATCAGCATATCCCCGCACCTTCTCTACACATAAAAAATATACATGAAGGAAGCCCCAGTTAGCACAGTTCCAACAAATTTATTTCATAAAAAAAATAGATCAAGTATAGATTTATCAGTCCAGGGAAATGCTAGCAGAAAGCAACATATGGTTTCAATTATTTCCTTTGACTGGGGAGGTAGAAGAGGAAACCGGGGAGGTAGAAGACCTAAGATACAAGTAGATGTTGAGTTGTCATACAACACATAAGCCAAATGATTTAAACTAATCATTCGACCCATAAGATTATGAGGAACTAAATAAATCGCAAAAAAGAACTTTGAGGATGCATAAATTGAGAGGTGAAAAACGAACTCAAATTACATATGAAATAAATGGTAAAGCAAAGTCTTCGTGTCACCTACCACAACACGTTATTATATTATAAACGACGTGCGTTACATACTAACAAATTTACAGTCAGCATATTTATTATAAAGAATGAAACAGCTCATAAGCATGTGTCAATACCTAGTTGTGTAAACCCCAGCTTCCAGAGATGTAGCTCCCCCGACCACTACGATCAGATTATTTAGATCAGTTAATAAAGTCTTCACACCACCAGCAGAATAACAATATTCTGAAATTGCAGGTCAATCCAATTGCCTTAATATAAAATTAGTCACCTAACCTAATCCAAGTCCATGTCGCAGAAATGGAATTTAGATTAACTAGATGGGAAAGCATGTCATTAAGATGAAATTCAAATAACTAAATCCTCCTAAGAAGTGTTCAAGTGTTGTACTTAGACAGGTGTGCAATAGGGTCCGAGTAGTGAGATCCCATAATGCACCAAAGTATCACCAGATCCAGTAGCCAATTTTGTGCCATCAGGCTGAATGCAAGGTAATAACAACGTCATTATGACCTGTAGGGAAAGAGGTGTATATGACAAACAAACGTAATCAGTCTCCATAAATTGCTTCCTCATCGAGAATCAAAATCACAATAGAAATAACTATCCAGTACCTCTAATATTGGCAGAACAATTATTGACTGGAAACATGAATCGCATAGAGACCCAACAGTTAGAATTCATACACAGAAAAAATCACTCAAAATCTAAGCCATTCACCCATTAATACACATGAGAATTTTGCCATCCTAGTATGTAACATTCAATTCAGCCGACGATAAAATGGACCTGTATACATTACTCTTTGTTCTATAACTCATACATGGTAGATGATTATGCATTACTCTTTGTTACCCGTATAATCATCTACCATGTATGAGTTACAGGAAACTTAGGAATAGAATTGGATCAACTGATAACATTGTTAGATAGACCAATCAAGGAAAAGCACAGAATCTGTGCGACTATCCTTTTCGACCACAACTTTCTGAAACAAAAGAAAGTATTCTGAATAAGAAAATGAACACAAAACCAAGAGTTTCCTGCAAAAAATTTAATATCCTCACATCAACAATTCTAGCATCGAAAACATAATTCAGTTTCAGAAACTACTAATTAAGAGAATTTAATTTCCGTTAGAAACTAACCCAAATTTTGTCTAACCCCCAAAATGTCAAATATTGTTTCTGGTGAAGGATCAATCAGTTTGCTGCTTGTATGTATTCTTACATAGCTCCCTCCCTGCAACCCTTTAGCCTGCAAGTTCTAAACAAACACAATAATCCTAATTACTCAAAATCTGAAAATTCTCCTTAATCAACCAAAAACAACAATCATCACTCAATGAAGAAAAACAACAATAAAACATCCAATACACTGAATGAAAATATCCAAGTCTTGTAATTAACGATGACATACGAAGAAAAAGAAAACTAACATGTAACAAGCAGGGTGATATCCAGCTCTTTACAGCAGACCTAGAACCCCATCTCATACTGTAACAAATCAAATTGAATTTGAATTTCAAAACCTTAATCTTATCCTGACATATTTATACGGGACGTATCTTTGATTAGTCAAGTATATTCCACGATTTACTGATATCTTGGATATAGGATATTCATTGGTTTGGTATTTTATTAGTTAGGATAATTAGTTTATTTATAAGTTTATCCTGTTTAGGAAAGTTCTAGACTCTAGGGTTTATGGTTGCAGGCTATAAATAGCCTTTTCTATTGTCATTCCAATTTAGCTGCGGCTCGCTATTGTTATTGATTAATGAAACTATCAAGTTTGTTTGGTTAAACACCTTTGTTATTCTATTTTAACTCTTGGATTAGAGTCTTTGCTCCTGGATTGGAGTTTCTATCATCACTTTAAGGAGTTGATTCTCTTTGTCATCATACCGCTTCCGCTTGTGCCATACCAGGTGGTATTTAGAGCAGGTTTTCATGCGTTGCTGTTCGTCTGTGAGGCCTCCTAGAAGAATCAGTCAAGGATTCTTGTGATCTCTAGGATTTTATCAAGCAAAAAAAAATCAATTTTCTATCATCAAGTTTCAACCTATGTTTTGGTACGTATATTATTCTCTATTACCTTTTACTGAAACCTTTGCTTGTTACTTCCAGAGAGAAGTATGTTAAGCGAGATCCGTAAAACTATAGATTGTTGGGTTTTAGTTTTTATTACTCGTTAACATGAACTAATCCCATTAATTATTTCACTCAACTTCTTTTAAGTCGATCTCAGTACTTCTGTCTTCACATATTCTTCCATGTTGCTACACGATACCGTTTAAGATAAATTAGTCATTCAAGCAACCAGACTTCAGAACCATGGCATAACTTCACGTTCAATTTCCCAAGTTTGTTGGAGAAGTTAATGGTAGAGGTTGATACTTTGTAATAGACAGTAGTTGCGAAGAAAATCTGATGTCGAAAAGAATGGCAGAATTATTTGGTCTCAACATAGATTGGTATCCTTGTACTGATTAGATTGAGTGGTTTAACAACGGAGGAACAATAACAAGGGTTGGTGGTTGCATATTTTCGTTGTCCATCGGTAAGTATTATTCTAGTTCAAATTTTCATGAAGTTGTTGATATGGATATGTGCTACATCGTATTGGGAAGACCGTGGTTAATTGATGTTCATGCCACTCGTAATCGATGTGACAATATTTATGAATTCATGTGGAGCAAAACCAAAATCATGATAATACCAGGCAAACGATGGCCGAGTGAATCGAATGAGAAGTCTTTTAAAAGCCCACTTGTTACAACGGGTGAAACTAAGTTTCAAGGCAGCCTTGACCTTGAGGTTGAAAATGACATAAGTACTAATGTCCAAGAAGATACTCAATGTCTAAAGATAATGAAGACACATATACAAAGTTTTATAATAGAACATCCAAATCTTGTGGATACCGGGTGGATGCTGCGTGGAAAAAAACACCATTGGTTGATGAGTCATTACATGCATATACTGAAAGTGGTGGACCTGAATCTATATGCTGACTGGCTAGTAATCCGATGCAAAATTCAAGATCAAGCTGTGTTACCAGTGGTAGTTTCAAGTTTCTCTTTTCAATTTATCATTTTATATGTAAACTCGAGGCGAGTTTCGTCGCAGTGGGGGAGCCAGATTTGGGACGTATCTTTGATTAGTCAAGTATATTCCACGATTTACTGATATCTTGGATATATCTCAATTTTAGTATCTTATTTGTTAGGATATTCATTGGTTTGGTATTTTATTAGTTAGGATAATTAGTTTCTTTATAAGTTTATCTTGTTTAGGAAAGTTCTAGACTCTAGGGTTTATGGTTGCAGGCTATAAATAGCCTTTTCTATTGTCATTCCAATTTAGCTGCGGCTCGCTATTGTTATTGATTAATGAAACTATCAAGTTTGTTTGGTTAAACACCTTTGTTATTCTATTTTAACTCTTGGATTAGAGTCTTTTCTCATGGATTGGAGTTTCTATCATCACCTTAAGGAGTGGATTCTCCTTGTCATCATACCGCTTCCGCTTTTGTCATACCACATATTTATCGAAATTTCATTTACACAATAAACATATATCAAATAAACAAACAAACCCTTTTGTGTTAACCCTAGTCCAAGATGTTTTCTATCTTCTTCATCTTCAACAACGACAATTAGGTTTTGGGTTTAGGGGCTCTTCAAAACAGAAAGAAATTTCTAGAGTTCCGAAAGAAAAGAGGAAAAAGGAGTTGGGGGTTTATGAAGTTGATGATAACGATGTTGCTGGTAGTAGAAAGTGGTAAAAGAATGAGAGAGAAGCATAGATTCATAGGCGAAAACCAGAGAGGAAGGAAAAATAGAATGAAAGGTAGATAAGAGAAGATAAGATAAAAGAGGTATTCTCGATGATGATAAAGGCCGAGTCAGTTTTGAAGCTGATTCCGGCTATCTGAATGGGCTGAAATCGAGTCAGCTTGAAAGTGTGGGTAGTACACATACGAGTCGCACGCGTACAACTGAATTTTGTTGTGAATCGTTACAGTTGCGAGTTTTGTAACTGTTCTCCGCAGTTGCGAATTTTTTGCAACAAAAATTAGCAATTGAAAATTCGCAATAGTTCATAAGTTGTTGCTAATATGAGTTGCTAATCCTTGAATTTGGTGTGGTGTATTATCATAATATTAATGTAAAATTTCCATGTTAACCAAAACATATTCCGATATCTATGCAAACCCTAGAGTTATAGACAAATCAGAAATATGTTTCTTAATTAATTGACATATAGGGATCGGTCCCGCAATAGATCTCCAGGTAGGGATCGACCCTGCTATAGATCATTGGGACCAGTCCTAGTATAGATCCTTACTTAAGGTTCCAGTCCAGATATAAATTCCTAGGTAAGGGATCTTCCTGCTATAGATCCCTTGATTCTTTTCAACTACGAAACAAGGTTCGTAAGTCTACTTCCTTAAACTCATATAGTTAAACATAATTTTTTAGGCTTGCAATCGATCCAAATTAAGTTTAACACACTAAACTACTAACAAATTTCCAAATAGTATTATGTCGCATTTACAAAGTTCAAAAGATGAACGTTATACTCCATAAACCAATATGACAAAGTCGTATAAAACAACTAATATATACTTATTTGGCATTTTTGATCATAACTTAATTATCAAGTCTCTAATATTATAAATATATAAATACAACTTCATATATTATGATTTCAATATAAACAACTTGAAAGAAACATATATAGAAGTGGAAACAAGTCAAGTATGTATTACAAACCTGAAACAGAAGGATTATGTCTACGTTAATATCGATACGTCTTCAGGTTTTTCAGAGTAACACGAGTTTGTTTCAACATTTATAATGTTCCAAGTCTAACCTAACGAAGTTGACTCTAGTAATCTAATCAAGCAGCTTTGAAATTTGAAACTAAAATATGACAACCAAACTTGACATATCAACGCCTGGTCGGTTCATCCGAGCAATGCTCTAACAAGTTTCTATGAGGAAATATTTGTGCAAAAGTACCCCTGATGATAATATCAATGATTACACTCATGTGAGAGTAACAACAACATTCTACTATCTAACTAAAGATATTTTTCCTCACATTATGCATGACTTTCGGAGATACTTGCGACAACCTACTCCTGAAGATTTGAAGAGAGTATAAGTTGAGAATGTCGTACGATGATATCCTGGAATACTAGGTAGTTTGGATTATATGCAATGGTCATTGAAGAATTATCTGGTAGTTTGGAAAGGACAATATAGGGGGTAAAGACTAGCTAGACTAGTTATATGGTATTAGAGGCGGTGACATCATATGATTTTTAGTTTTGACATGATTTTTTGGGAATGCCTAGGTCAAATAACGACTTGAATGTGATGGCATACTCACATTTTTTTGATAAAATGATCAAGGATGTAGCACCTCCTTATAATGAAGCCATCAACAGTTGTCGTTATAATATGGTTTATTTCTTAGCTGATGGTATCCATCATAAACTGACGAAACTTGTACAAGCTTATCGGGTAATATTTGACCTCCCCGATTGGATAAGGTTTAACAAGTATCAAATGACTAAGAGTAAGGATGTTGAGCAGGATTTTAAATAATACCTGAAAAATCTAGGCCTTGATTGTGTCCGTAAAATCCTGAATCCCGTCACAATATGTTATAGGACGGTGTGACCTGTTCTGGTTAGTTTAAATAGTCAGGCCCAGGATTTCTCTACAATTTAACTACTCGATTTGGTACTCTCCCAAACTTCCCATCCTGGTACCCGTTTGAATTTCCTATATATCCCAATAACCTGTTTGGTTAACCATCGAGCAAAGTATTTGAAATCTCTCCTCGGATCTTTCTCGACCAAGAGAGAGGAGTAACGAGATTGGTTGAGGAAATCGCCAATACTTGGGTAACACTCGACTACGTTTATTAAAGATTTATAATCACTCTAATAATATATATTGTTACAAACATGAGCTATATGTAACTAAAACCAAAATTTAATGGCTAAAATCGGTAACTCGTCAACTCATTATATAGAAAATTTATTGAAAATCAACCTCCTCGAGCGATTTAATCGCCAATAATCGGATTCAGGGAGGAATTGAAACTCGTGTCGCTTGATTAGCGAGTACTCGAGTGGAAATCGACCTTGGAGACTTATTTTGGTTACATAACTATCGTGTATTGTCTAATCCCTAAAACACAGTTAGAATCACATGACATACTTGAGGAAATATCATATTATTCTTTCCATATCTTTGAAAGATTTTTTTCTTATTTGATCAAATATTCAATAATACTGCTTGAAACTTTGGGAAAGTTAGCAGAATTTATATGCGATATTAACAAAGATTCAACAAAAAGCAAAAATATTTGATATTGTGACTAGTTTTTGTAAGTTTTTTTGTTGAGACTTCCCGTTTTGTTTTCTCTCTTTAAATCTGATTTAAGTCATTCTTATTAGGGTGTTGCTCGGTTGAATCCACAAGTGTTAGTATGTCATGTCAATATTGGATGACCAAAACTATATATATTGATTTAAGTTTATTAAATATAAGTATAAGATTATATTATTTGGGTTTTATAATCCACCGGTTACCTTTGAAGGTTGAAGACTGAAGATCACACAGAGATATCAGCGAGAACTTTTATCAACAAAGGAAAGTGAAGACTGACTATCCTATTGTTTATGGGTGAAAACTATTTCTGCTGGTTTTGGCAGTTTTCGGTGTGTGTGAATGAGAAATGAATCTAAACTCTAAAAAAATGCACTGCACGGGAGTGCTTTATGATTCGAGATATCAATCTATACAATTCTGGCCTAAACCAAGAAATGGTCGTTCCAGACTTGCTTCGGCCACAAAGTGAAGTAGATAGAGTTGATCTTAGGAAGGGAAGCGAAGAAGGTGTTGAGATTGTGAAGGTGTTGGCTGATTATGACTTGTATCAGAATGATGAACTGGCTCGCAATAATGTAAGCAATCAGCTCTGGATGTTTTATGGATACGGATGACAACACTTGGTTTTTCTGTGTTTTTCGTGTCGTTTGGAAATAGGCTAAGGACCTATTTATACAAGTCATTGAACGCAAACCCTCATCTCGTAGGAAGTGGAGGAAGTTGAGTGATGGAGTAGTGGGGTCGTGTAGGTGATTGCACGATCACGTCATAGCCCACTTCCCTCATCATCTTAACCGTCCATGCCTCCTGACACGTTCTTATATATGGGTGCGTTGCACGCCGCACGTTGTAAACCGCCAGACCAATACCCCAGTAAGTATCCCCCAGTTTGTGACATGTTTGATGTCTCGAGTGAGTGGGTCGAGTCGTGGGACCCGCAGGAAATAACACGTGATGCTATTAGGTTAAATAACTAAGTTATTTAAGAAATCGATATTCATAAAATATCGTGTATATTCAATGCATGTAATGCATCGAATATAATCAATATGTATGAAGCATCGCTGTTTTAAAGCTTAATGGAACGCGGATTAAGCGTCTTAAAATAGCAGCATGTTCAAACATCTTCAAGGGATCGTTTGAAGGCCGCATGGGCGGGCCATCCCTTGGCCGATCATTCCCTGAGGTAGAGTGACGGACGGTGATCACCAAGGTGCCTCATTGGATGTTTAACTCTTAGCCTAGGCTGTCCGACCAAGATGGCAAAGTTGGACGAACGATATGATCTGCGGCACATGTTTGCGACCATTGATGGATTTTAGGGTTTTAAAGAGGTGCAAGCATCACTCTTTAGCTTGATCGAAATCAAGCATGGACAAAGTTTTTGGTGGGACCGACCGGACATGCGTGTAGACGGCTTACCGGTGTACAAGTCAATGCCACTCTGTCTCGTGGAGGTGCGATCTAGGCCACTCAATTTGTCTGGCAAAGGTGAGTGGTCTTGATCGATTTGCGACAGAAATCCTTTTCCACAAAGGACTTTAGATGGCCACGGTATGCCATCTTTGGGCGCGTGTTTCGAGGCGCCTAGCCATGGTCCACCTTGGCCGACCGGTTGCATGCGCAGGTGGGCCCACGGTGATCATGTTGATGCTCTCCGGACCTCCTTAGTCTATACCTATACCCTCCATCCGAGCTGGTGAAGATGAATGGTCATGATCAAACTGCGACATATATGTAATGCCTAGGGCTGCACATGGGCGGGTATGGGCGGGTATAAGCTAAAACCAACCTCGCACCCAAAGATTGCGGATTTTTTTTCATAACCAACCCCGCACCCATAAACAGCGGGCGGGTTTTGTTACCCGCCCGCTACGGGTTGGGCGGGTATGGGTTTAAACGGGTTTAAACCCGCTTTATATTCAAGTATTTAGAGTAACTTCTATTCTCCTTGATTAAGTGAGAAAAAAAAAACAAAACCCCCAAAATATTTATATCTAGGAAGTTCACAGATGAAGATTAAGTGTTGAATCTGTTGATTTTTCGATTGTTGTCGATTTCTGGTGAAGATTCGAAGTTGTTGTTGTCGATTTCTGGTGAAGATTTCTGGTAATTGTCGTTCGTAGGTGAAGAAGAAGAACTGAGGAGGAAGAAGAGGAGAGGCCGAACAGAGAGAAGAGTGTAGAAAGTGAATGAGGGTTATCAGTTATCCTATCTACTAGTATTAGGGTTTCATAATGGACGAGTAGGATTAGTTTTATCTAATGGTATATAATCTGCGGGTTAATTGGGCGGGTATGGGCGGGTATTAGCTTAAACCAACCTCGCACCCACAGAAAACGGGTTTTTTTTTTTCATAACCAACCCCGCACCCACAACGGGTGGGTATGGATTAAAAATCCACGGATTTAGCGGGTACGGGTGGGTTTGGGTATCGTGGGAGGGTCTTGTGCAGCCCTAGTAATGCCACAAACCCTAATTAGGGTTTTGGATCAGTCACGCGTGCACAACTTTGGCCAAACGGTTTGGCAGGATATGCTCCTCCTTTGGTGAGACCGACCATGCGGGGCCCATGTTGTGCCGAAGGTGAACTTATGTGTTCCTGCTCGATAATCCTAGGCGTGATCTAAGCCATCCAAACATGCTGGCGAAGTTGGATGGTTGTGATCGATTTAAGACGCTAGTGGGATTTCCGCGACCCTTTAAGCATCACATCAGACATACTTCGAGAAAGCGTTCATTGCTCTAGGTCTAGGTCGTGAGAAAACCAATCAGGTGGGTGAGGAGTGGGCCAGCTAATATATGCATTAGCGCTTCACTGATCAATCGTGGGATGATCTAATCCGTCCAACCAGGCTGGTGAAGTTGGACGATCATGATGATTTTAAGACTGCTTTGAGCGGTCTTGCTCGTTTGAGCCTTCCCCAAAGAAACGCGGCCATCCCTCTTTGGGGCCGGCGTTTGGCAGGCGTTAGGGGTATAGCGTGGTGTTCGACCGTCTAGGGCATAGGCGGGCCCGCCGGTGAACATCACGGTGATTGCCTGCTCCTGTTAGGATTCGTCTAGGCTAGTTAAATCATGCGGTCAACTTGTGTTGCCGTGATTGTTTTTAAGACTGCTACGGACAGTCCAGATTTCCCTTAGGAAATTAAACATGCTCGATCGGGCTAATTAAAGCGCGCCGACATGAGATTCTCTTCTTTAGAGAATGGTGTGGCCTATACGGGTATTTCGTGCACATCTCAATATTGGCACTTGGAGATTCATGTTACTCTGCTAAGAGTAAACACTCAGTCGTCATGCCACGCCAATAATGAGAGTTCACACGGAAATACTAGGCAAATCATGCATTAATTAACAATGCTATAAATTCACAGAATATTTGGGATTGTTGCTACATGCACCATTCTGGGTGAATTTTGTATATTTATTGAATTTCTTCAAATAAATAAAGCGGAGAGGTTTTCTGCACTCATCGCTTATCAAATGGCTTTATCCTTTGCAGGATGTCAACATATTAAATGGCTTTAACCTTTGCAGGATGTCATCACATTAAATTTGGTTTTATAATTTTAGCCCTGAACTAAAATCCACCATCAACACCTATTTAATTATTTTATTCTACATTTCTTTTAATACATTGTCGTTGGTTATTGGTGACGTACAAATTAGACATTTCGAGTTCAGACTTGTTCTTGACTAATTTCGAAGATAGAACTAAAATGGTAAGACTTCAAAGGACTTATCGCATTTGAAGTTGAAAAAAACTATGGATGTGCAAAAAATTATGTTCGTGGATGAATCTCCTAAAAATCCCAATTGCATTTGAGTTCGCGATTCACTTTTGGTAGTTCGCTAAATGTACAATTTGAGATGTTATTTGTAAGCTCTCCAAATACACTTGAGCCTGCGAACCAGTTTTTACAGTTCGCTAACTGCACCAATTGAAGAGTTTTTTTTTTGACTCCCAAAATTCACTTGAGTTCATGAAACACAATTTATTAGTTCGCGAATTGTGCAAGTTTGGACGTTTTTTGTTAATACGCTGAGACTTTGAGTTCACGAATCATAAACATCAGTTAGCGAATAATGCCAAAGTTGAATGGTTTTGTTAACTCCATATATTGCTTGATGATTCACTAACCATATTGACTAGCTCGTGAAGTGATGGTGCATGGTCCTTACTGAAAGATACACGTATGCGTTATTTTTCCTTGTATTACAACGTGAATTTCTTGCACGCTTAATGGTTTTCATTCTTAGTTTTATGCTATCGCGAGTAAGTTAATTCTTATCCTAAATGAGTAGAAGCTAAACTTTAGAAGTATCTTTCTTTGGAAAGTACTTGCTTAACAATCCTACAGATTTTATCGAAGAAAATAACTTTATTACTTGAAAGTTACAACTACGGAAACAAGATTAATTGGTACCAATACTTAGGATTGCAAATAATAGTTATTTGAACTTTAAGAAACATTGTTAGAGCATTAATGCTCGGTCGAACTCACAAGTTTTGCTATCTCAAGCTTGTTGTAAAATTTAGTTGTCAAAACTATATCTTGATTTCTAGTCTACAATTAATTATGAAAAAGAGGGGGTCTAACAACCACACCCAATATTTTGCTTAGCAATCTGTATGGACAAACTCCAATATACTTTTAAGAGAATCAACTAGAAAGTCAGACTCAGTATTATAAAAAGTATATCAATGAGTTATATCTCAATTTGTCGATTCAATACTTACTCAAGTAAATAGAAATCTGCAAGTCTAATTGAACACAAGAGAAATTAACTTGCACGGTACCAAAGACCAATGTTCAAGTATCAATCGATTTCAATCAACAACCAAAGATTGGATTTACCAATTGATCGATTCAACGCGCAACCTGTAATATTTCAATTATATAACAAAATATAATGCGGAAAATAAATAACACATACACCAGAAGTTTTGTTAACGAGGAAACCGCAAATGCAGAAAAACCCCGGGACCTAGTCCAGATTGAACACACACTATATTAAGCCACTACAGAGACTAGCCTACTACAAACTAACTTCGGTCTGGACTGTAGTTGAACCCCAATCAATCTCACACTGATCCAATGTAGAGTTGCGCTCCTTACGTCTTTGATCCCAGCAGGATACTACGCACTTAATTCCCTTAGCTGATCTCACCCATAACTAAGAGTTGTTACGACCCAAATTGGAAGACTTAAATAACCAAATCTGTATCACACAGAAAAGTCTACAAGAATAGATAAATTTGTCTCCTACAGAAATACCTACGAGTTTTGTTATGTCTTTTGATAAATCAAGGTGAACATGAACCAATTGATATACCTGACTTATATTCCCGAAGAACAACCTAGAAATATCAATCACCTCACAATAATCAAAATCGTATGATGGCGAAACTAGATATTGTGGAATCACAAACGATGAGATGAAGGTGTTTGTGACTACTTTTCTATCTTGCTTATCATAGAAATTAATATCAAGCCAATCTTACGATTGTACTCAAATACGATAGAAACAGCAAGATCAGATCATGCAACTACAGAGAAAATAGTTGGGCCTGTCTTCACAATCCCAATGAAGTCTTCAAGTCGTTAACCTACAGGGTCTCGGTAGAAACCTAAGGTTAAAGGAGAATCGAATCTAGCTTATACAACTAGTATCACACAAGAGGTGTGGGGATTAGGTTTCCCAGTTTCCAGAGTTCTCCTTTATATAGTCTTCAAATCAGGGTTTGCAATCAATGCTACCTTGGTAACAAAGCATTCAATATTCACCGTTAGATGAAAAACTGATTAGATTCAAGCTAATATCTTTCAACTGTTAGATTGAACTTAGCTTGTTATACACAAATGAAATGCACGTTCATTTAGTTTTGTGTAACCGTACCTAAACGTGTACATCTAGTTGGTTCAATAGTAGTTAACCAAATGGTTAGCCATATGAGTACTTTCATATCAACCATATTCTTCTTTACCACAACTAGTTCAAATGCCTCAAATGACCTAGTTAGAGAGTTGTTCAATTGCTTAGATCTCATAAAAGTATACAAGACACAATCGAAGAAAAAACGATTTTGATTCACTTGAATCAATTTATGAACTTTATAGCCACAGTTTGCAAATATGCATTCTTAGTTCATATAAGTTTAAGTTCACGAATAAACCGTTATTAGAAGATAACCCACTCAAGTATGCATACCGGTACGCATGCTTAAGTACCCGGATTAAGTTTGTTTTCAGTTCACAAACTCCAGCAGAAATTCACGGGACATGAACTTCCAAGAGTATGCGGACTTTAATTCCGGTTATCCTGAGCAGCAAAGTACGAATATTTTGGTTCAAGGATATTGGACTTACACATGTATGAGTTTACATACAATTTTTATATCCAATCAAGGTTATATATTTTAAACTCTCATTTCAATCATTGAAACATTCTTAGAGGACGTCATATAGTTGTTGTTCACAAACTATTTTTTGTCAAAGCGATTTTCAAGTAATTGAAACTAATATGACTTTCGTCACTAGTAAAGATGAACTTGCCAAAAGTGAAAGCTTACCAACCCATATTTCGAGAAATAAATAAGCGAGATAAACTCGGCTCGAAATAGCAAATGTGTATAATCGAAGTCTATATGGAAATACGACTTTTGTCTCAAGATAGGAGATAGAGTAGATAGACTTTTGAGTGGTAGATAAGTTCAAGTCTCCACATACCTTTTAGTCGATGAAGTTCCACCAGTTTCTTGAGTAGTTCTTCGTCTTTGTATGATGAACGCGTGGATTCTAGAGATCAACTACACTTTCTATCCTAGTCCGAGACTTAGCTATAAGTAGACTAGAAATCAAGACTTATAGTTTTGGCAACTAAAATTTACAAACAAGCTTGAGATAGCAACACTTGAGAGTTCGACCGAGCAGTGCTCTAACAATCTCCCCCTTTGTCAATTTTAGTGACAAAACTATCAATACATATGGAATACAAAATAAATAAACTTTGATCTTCTCTTCCGCATGCATGATCTCCTTGGTTCTTCAATATTACTCGAAATCTTCGTCACTTCCAAGTACTCCAATGATTCCAAAGGTTGTAAGTTCAGCATCATCGTTGTTGAAAATCCGTTGGCATAACAATGAGAAAACAAAAGCTCCCAATCATTGTTACACAGTGTCATAGTATTATTACACATCATCAAAGTTCAATTGTATCACAACTTCGACAAAAATACTATGGCAATATGTATCACTCCCCTTTAGTAAATACTCCATCTCACATGGAAATCACTCCCCCTTACATAATGATCCGAAAACCATATGTATGTGTAGTGTGAAATACACATTAATTCTCCCCCTTTTTGTCAATAAAATTGGCAAAGGTACGAAAACTAGTGGGATCCTAATGAAATTTCCATAGAGACACTTCATGACCAAAAGAAAGTACATATCAACTTTTTAGATGCAATCATATATCCTAAACTAAATGCATTCATCAAGGAGTTTATAAAGATACAAGATAACCCCTATAATATTCCACAGCCGCACTCCCCACAAAGATTTGGCAATTAAGCACAAGTTCAATTAAGAACTCTCCCCCATAAGATGTCATTCCCGAAAGAACAACAAGAGCGACCTTACTTTCACAAGAAAAGAAAGATTTCTTTGGACAACATAAATCACATAAGAATATGAATTTGTATCCAAAATACTCAATTAAATTAACCACAAGAGAAGCCATGATTAATTCAATCGAAAATGCTCAACATAAGAAAACTTACGGAGCCACACAATATATACATAAGAATATGGATCAGGGAAGATCAATACTGCGGAATAGACAAAGATTCATTCTATCTTTCATCACTATTTGCACAATGACATACAATAGACTTAATCTTTGTAAACAAAAGCTCATCCTTTCTTCCATCAATATTTGCATAATGACATAAAAGGCTTAACTTTTGCATGTCAAAAGTTCATTCAATCTTTTATCAATACTTGCATATTTACATATGAAAGACTTAACTTTCGACCACGTATGGGACGATCATAGTTCACGGACACAAACACACATATCCCGTAACAAATTGCAATGTGTAAAACCATAAAGATTAATACTTTCCAAACAACCTTTAAAATTTAAATAAATCTAAAAATTTTGAAGATGAAAATTATTGGACATAGCTATGTGTAATCACAATAATGGTTATTCCAAACTCTAGTTATTCTTCCTAAAACACAAGAATAAAATTCTTATAAGAAGATTTCCTAGGCATAATAAAACAAGAATCTAAAACCCAAACAAAAACGATAAAACATGAAAGACTAATCATCATCTTCATCATTGGATACCATAAGAGTAGCTTGAATCTAATCCATGTCATCCTTAATTTCAGGGAACTTAGTAGCAATCACAAGTAATTGTTCTTGGACACACCTTAACTTGGCACTAATCTTATCAACACCTTTAAGAATTTGATGAAGAAGATTCATGGAGGAAGTATCACATGATCCATCATTCGTTTGAAAGTACATGGACGAACTAGCTTGGGAGTTCCAATGGATTTGCCGATCGGAGCAATGGAGAAGGTGCGAGAAATTTTCTCAATCAAGCATGGATAGCCTAACTTCCTGTTGGGAGATGTCATTGACAACATTTGATAAATGATAAAACCACAAATGTCAAGGTTTGAGTTCCCAACTCAAGAAAATAGACCAACTCCATAAACTCACGACTCCAACGAGAATTTTCAATTGTGGAGGGATAAAGGTTAGATATACCAAGTTTTCCAAAGGACATCAAAGGAAGAATAAGACTATTGATAGAATTTTTTCCCATATTCCAATCAACACTCTTGCCACAAATACCATGAGAGATGGTTTCATATGATGGACTTTCATCACTTGGTCTAGGAAGGCGAAAATTACCAAAAGGAATTTTAGTAATCCTTGAAATTAACTCTCTATTAACAAGAATCCTTTTTTATATTTATCATGGTTTTAAATTCCATGTCATCAAGATCAACATCATGGATGTTAGCATAGAAGATTCTTGTGAGAGTATCAAAACCTTCACCATGACCATTAAAGATGTTACCAAGATTGAATCTTTCAAAATAAATCAAATCCTCTTTATGCCCACTAGTAAAATCCAACTTCTTTTCTAGAATAAACCCTTTAGAAGAAATTCTTTCATATGACCACTTCGGACAGTACGCGAACTTTAGTTCCGGTTACCCTGAGCAGCAAAGTATGCATACTTTGGTTCAAGGATATTGGACTTACACACGTATGAGTTTACATACAATTTTTATATACATTCAAGGTTATATATTCTAAAATCTCATTTCAATCATTGAAACATTCTTAGAGGACGTTATATAGTTGTTGTTCACAAACTATTTTTCGTCAAAGCAATTTTCAAGTAATTGAAACTAATATGACTTTCGTCACTAGTAAAGATAAAGTTGGCCAAAGCGAAACCTTACCAACACATATTTCTATAAATTGATAAGCGAGATAAACTCCGCTCGAAATAGGAAATGTTCATAATCGAAGTATATATAGCAATACGGCTTTTGTCTTAAGATAGGAGATAGAGTAGATAGACTTTTTAGTCGATGAAATTCCACCAGTTCCTTGAGTAGTTCTTCGTCTTTGTATGATGAACGTCGTGGAGTCTAGAGCTCAACTACACTTTCTATCCTAGTCCGAGACTTAGCTATAAGTATACTAGAAATCAAGACTTATAGTTTTGGCAACTAAACTTGACAAACAAGCTTGAGATAGCAACGCTTGCGAGTTCGACCGAGCAGTGCTCTAACAAGTTAAGTCTCGGATTAGGATAGAAGATGTAGTTGAGAAGTGGACATCACGACAGTCATCATTGCGTTCTATAGTTTGAAGGTGAAGATCAACCGAAGCTTTTAGAGAACTTCATCAACAAAAGGTAAGTAAAGACCGAACCACCTATATCTCAAGTTATATTCATCTTTCTATCTATGAGACGATATCACATAACTAATTAGACTATCTTAAGCATATCAAGAATTTCGAGTCAAATTTATCTTGGTAATTAGTTCTCGAAATATATGACTAAGATTAATGAACATTAGTTCATACTTGATGAATTTCGGTTAAGGAAAATTCATTGTTCGTAATCTAAATTATGATTCAAGGTTACTGTTCGAAATAGCCTGGAATAGTGATATGTTTCACTGATGTTACTTGGGAATGTTTCGAAGTAATTTAGAGAAAAATATAGAACTACTATTATTCTTGGATACAAGAAAATATACATACCAGTCTTACAAACAGGGAGAACTGTTATAAGTATCGAACCGTAATACATGTACTCAGTACACGTAATGGAGTAGCTATATGTCGACAAACATATTTGTGGTACGCATATTCGTATATTCACCTTTTTAAGTATATGAACTCTTGAACCCGGATCGGTACACAAACTAGTACGCGTACTAGAAAAGAACTGTTGGTTTTGGGACCGGTTTGGTATATATACCGGGGTACACGTACTAGAAAAGTTTTGTGTACTCCGGAACCAGTTAAATCTCTTAAGGGATCCATCCCAGTACATGTACCGAAATAGTTTTCTGGATTCCAGAACTTTTTCATGTCTCAAGGTATACATAGTGGTACACATACCATGACACAACTGTTCACGAATCAGTTAAGTATATGTACCTTGTAATCCTACTTACCATGTCAATTAAATTCGATTAAATTATGTTTGGAAGGCACATCCGGAGGTATATTTATTTCCAATACCACGACTTGCAAATAGTTACACAAACATACCACGAGCTTTCCAATATACCCGAGCCGGATACTATCTAATTAGAAAATTCCGGATGTATCCCAAAAATTGTCGCATTGATGTCGCGTTTGGATGGGCCATATAAATAGGAAAAATATACCTGGACACCATACCATTTCTCTCTCTTGAGATATGGAGCGAGTATCTCCCTTCGTTGCCTTCAAACCATAGTTCGTTTGGTGCAAAATATACCCACAATAGTGCTTTCTCCATCAAATTCATTAAACGTGAGCTAAATTCAATCCCTACCTTCACTGTAACTCGAGTGATTTCAATGAATTTTGGTGTTTTCGTAACTTTTGCTTTTATTATGTCCAGGGTTTTGGGATTTCGGCACTAGTAAAAGCTTCATAACTGGTAAAATTCTTCTTCATTAAACTTATTGATACTTAGTAAAGTGGTTCCATGAGTTTCTAATAGTTATTTCAATTCTGAAAATAATAAATTAATACATAGTCATGTTGGTTGTTAGAGCACTTCTCGGTCGAACTCGCATGCGTTGCTATCTCAAACATGTTTGTCAATGTTAGTGATCAAAACTATAAGTCTTGATTTCTAGTCTACTTATAGCTAAGTCTCGTACTAGGATAGAAAGTTAGTTGAGCTCAAGACTCCATGGAGATCATCATACAAAGACGAAGAACTGCTCAAGTAACTTGTGGAACTTCATCGACTAAAAGGTATATGGAGACTTAAACTTATATATCACTCAAAAGTCTATCTACTCTATCTCCTATCTTGAGACAAAAGTCGTATTGCTATATAGACATTGATTATACACATTTGAAGTCATATTAAGTTTCAATTACTTGAAAATGGCTTTGACGAAAAATGGTTTGTGAATAACAACCATATAACTTCCTCTAAGAATGTTTCAATGATTGAAATGAGAGTTCAGAATATATAACCTTGGAAGGATATAAACATTGTGTGGTAACACATATGTGTGTAAGTCCTTATTCCTTGAACCAAAGTATGCGTACTTTGCTGCTGAGAAAAACCGGAACTAAAGTCCGCGAACCAGTACGCGCATCATCGGAAGTTCACGTCCCGTGAAAATATGCCGGAGTTTGTGAACTGAAAACAAACTCATTCCGGGTACTTAAGTCCGCGTACTTAGGTTGGTTATTTTCTAATAACGATTATTCGTGAACTTAAACTTATATAAACTAAGGAATGCATAATTACAAACTGTGGCTATAAAGTTCATGAATTGATTCGAGTGAATCAAATCGTTTTTTCTTAGATTGTGTTGTGTATACTTCTATAAGATCTAAGCAATTGAATAACTCTCTAGCTAGTTCATTTGAGTCATTTGAACTAGTTACCGTAAAGAAGAATATGGTTGATATTGAAGTGCTCATATGGCTAAGCATTTGGTTAAATATTGTTTAACCAACTAAGTGTACATGTTTGGGTACGGTTACACAAACCTAAATAAACGTACATTTCATTTGTGTGTAACAAGCTAAGTTCGATCTAACGGTTGAAAGATATTAGATTGAATCTAATTAGGTTTTCATCTAACGGTGAATATTGAATGCTTTGTTACCAAGGTAACTTAGATTGCAAACCCTGATTTGAAAGTCTATATAAAGGATAACTCTAGCAACTGGGAAACCTAATCCCCACACCTTCTGTGTGATACCAGTTGTATTAGATAGAGTTGATTCTCCTTTAACCTTAGGTTTCTTCTCGAGACCTTTTAGATTAACGACTTGAAGACTTCATTGGGATTGTGAAGCCAGACCCAACTATTTTCTCTGTAGTTGTGTGATCTGATCTTGATGTTTCTATCGTATTTTAGTACAATCGTAATATTGGCTTGAGATTGATTTCTCCGATAGACAAGATATAAAAGAAGTCACAAACACCTTCGTCTCATCATTTGTGATTTCGCAATATCTTCTTTCGCTAGTCGATAAACATTATTGTGAGGTGACTGATAATACTAGGATGTTCTTCGGGAATATAAGTCCGGGTTATCAATTGGTTCCTGTTCACCTTGATTTATCAAAAGACGGAAAAAAAACTCGTAGGTATTTCTAGGGCTGCACATGGGAGGGTATGGGCGGGTATAAGCTAAAACCAACCTCGCACCCACATACTACAGGTTTTTTTCATAACCAACCCCGCACCCACAAACAGCGGGCGGGTTTTGTTACCCGCCCGCTATGGGTTGAGCGGGTATGGGTTTAAACCCGCTTTATATTCTATAATCATTCAGTAGACATCATTATATACTATTATAGTACATCATTACATCTTAATTAATTAAGTTAATTAGTATTATTAATCCTTGGAAGGAGTTCAGCTATTTGCAGTCTTAGTTGTATTTTTCTGTGGGAGACAGATTTATCTATTACCGTACACTTTTCTGTGTGATACATATTTGTTTATTAAATTCTTCGACTTTGGATCTTAGCAACTCTTAATTGTGGGTGAGATCAGCTAAGGGAATCAAGTGCGTAGTATCCTGCTGGGATCAGAGACGTAAGGAGCGCAACTGTACCTTGGATCAGTGTGAGATTGATTGGGGTTCAACTACACTCCAGACCGAAGTTAGTTTGTAGTAGGCTAGTGTCTGTAGCGTCTTAATACAGTGTGTGTTCAATCTGGGCTAGGTCCCGGGGTTTTTCTGCATTTGCGGTTTCCTCATTAACTAAACTTCTGGTGTCTGTGTTATTTCTTTTCCGCATTATATTTTTTTATATAATTGAAATATCACAGGTTGTGCGTTTGAATGAATCAATTGGGAAATCCAACCTTTGGTTGTTGATTGAAATTGATTGATCCTTGAACATTGGTCTTTGGTACCGTTCAAGTGTTTTCTCTTGTATTCAATTAGACTCGCAGATTTATATTTGCTTAGAGTAAGTATTGAATCGAGAAAGTGAGATATAAATCTTTGATATACTTTTATTAAGATTGAGTCTGACTGCCTAGTTGATTCTCTTAAAGGTATATTAGAGTTAGTCCATACATATTGCTAAGCGAAATATTGGGTGTGGTTGTTGTACCCCGCTTTTTCAATTGGTACCAGAGCAGGAAAACACGTTTAAAGACCTTACAAGTTTGTGTTTGTAGCGATCTGACTCTATGGACATAAGTGCTATCTCAATAAATGCACCACCAGATCCAGGGATTCCAGAAGTTGCTTCCATGACTGATTTAATTAAATCCATAGAATAAATTATGGATAAACCTCCACCAGTTTTAAAATCTCTTGAAGTTTTTTCAGGACTTGAAAAGAAACTTGAAAGCTTATCTTCCGATATTGAGTTATATCTCCAGAAAGAACAAGATTCTCTTCACAAGATAAATCAAGTTATGATGAATAACATTTATGTTGAGGTCGACATTGATTTACTAATCAGTAAGAGTATTGCTCCTTCCTTGTGTAATTCAGATAGTTGTAAGAAACTTAATGACTTACAAGAAGAGTTTAAATCTCAGTCATCTGATTATATCACCTCAAAGCATGAATCGATTCATTGCTCAATTCCTGATACTCTCTATCAAGATAGTAGTATTATCTTCCTTTATGAATAAGCAAGGACGCCCTTTTTTATCAAAAGAGTTCCCCTTCGCAGTACTAAAAATTATCTGCTAGAACTGTTTCATATAAGGTGCAAAATAAGAAATCAGAAGCACAATTCTTTTTGTGCTCTCTGGAAGTTCTTTGAAAATTATATAAAAACAGTTCATTGGGTTTCTCTCGATTATGTAATATGTAAGAGTAGTTGGAAAGAGACACTCTCTTGGTGCCACGGTGCGCAAGGCTCCACTATTGTGTGACTAATGTCCGTTTGTAAGTATATTCATTGAGTTTCACTTAGAATATTGGTTAATTGTTATCCAAAACAACAACAACAACAACAACAAACATGCCCTTGTCAGCACATGTGCGGTTCACATACCGATAGCCTATCATGTTCGTGTTATTACTCGGTTCCAGAACGTGCGTAACCGGTTCAATATCCACCTCTATCACTTTAAATAGAAAGTGCTCTCTTCATTCACCACGTCATTTTCTTCCTCAGTTCGTGTATGAAATAAGAAAACTCCACAGTTCACTCTTCTCATAACCCATAAACCATGTTTCTCAATCTCTTTATGCGTTCTTGAGCTTTTTGGAATCGCAAGGAAAAACTAGTCTTGGGGTTGGTGACGGTTCTTCTCTTCACTGTTTTTGTGGTACTTCACCATTACTACCAGTTCAGAAACCGCGTAAGTCTTTTATTTCTCTCTCCTATAGATTTTATCTTAATGGCTCTTAGGAAGAGAGTTAACCATGGTGAGAGTTCGGGTACTCAAAGTCATGAAGAAACGTTTCTTGACCCAAGTTTGCAAATTTTTTTTGTTAACTCTAAGGCACGTATCTACCATGTAAAGTATAGCACTAAGAAACCCATCATGGAAAGGATTTACAAACCCTTAGTTCTTAAGGTTGATGGTCTGACTGGGTTCTTTGATCATGAATGGGGTATTATTCATCGTCCCATGGGAACTGCATACTTGGAGCTACCAGCTCAATTTTATGCAAACCTACATGATGCCGATCCTGTCAAGTGCTCTTTCAAAACCATTTTCAGGGGAACAACCTTCTCTATTAATCGACAAGTAATTGCTGATCTGATGTTTTTGTCACAATCTGGTGATTTTCTCTTGCCACCTCCTCAACACCTGAGACCATCTTCGGAAGATCTCTCGAACCTTCTTATGGGTAAGAATGCTCTTCAGCATGAAGGAAAAATTGATGTTCATGAGGCTGATGTGTTTCTCAATGTTGCTGGGAAACTTTTGGTAGCTAACCTGATGCCTAGTACCCTTGACAAACAACTATGGGCCAGGCCTCTGGCTGAACTAATCTACTTTGTTGTAGAAGGAAGAAACATCGAATTTTGTGGCCTTATTGTACGCCAAATGATAAGTGTCAGAAAAATTTCGAAGAAGACTCCTGGCTTTCCTTTTCTTATTTCAAGGATTTGCAGTCAATTTGGCATCAGAACCGTTGGAACCAATCTTGGAGGACCAAAAGTCTTTACCATGAACAACGTCATAAAAATGGTCAGAACTCCTTCTGCTCCCAACTCTGAACTCAACAGTCTTCAACAGGAAAATAATGTCTTGAAGGAGCAGATGGACTATGATCAAACAACTCATCCTGAATTGGCTGAGAAGTTTTATGAAATCAACAGGGACTACTATGAGTTGAGAGATTAGATCATGTTTTTATGAGTGCTGAACTTCTTATGTTGATACTACTTTTAAACTGTTGTTTTAAATGTTGTAATGACACTTATGTTTAGCCTTGAATGTTTTATCTTTCAATTAAATTGCTACATATTTCAGAACCATAATAAGTGAAAAAACGGGGGTACAACAACCACACCCAATATTTCGATTAGCAATCTGTATGGACTAACTCCAATATACTTTCAAGAGAATCAACTAGACTCAATCTTAATAAAGTATATCAAAGAGTTATATCTCTATTTCTCGATTCAATTCTTACTCAAGCAAATAGAAATCTGCGACTCTAATTGAATACAAGAGAAATCACTTGGACGGTACCAAAGACCAATGTTCAAGAATCAATCAATGAAAATCAACAACCAATGGTTGGATATTCTAATTGATTGAGATATTTCAATTATATAACAAAATATAATGCGGAAAAGAAATAACACAGACACCAGAAATTTTGTTAACGAGGAAACCGCAAATGCAGAAAAACCCCCGGACCCAGTCCAGATTGAACACACACTATATTAAGCCGTTACAGACACTAGCCTACTACAAACTAACTTCGGTCTGGACTGTAGTTGAAACCCAATCAATCTCACACTGATCCAAGGTACAGTTATGCTCCTACGTCTCTGATCCCAGTAGGATACTAATGTGTTTTCAAAGTTGTTGTAGTAATAAATAGAGTTCGTTCAAGACTTGTGAAGGTTGTGCTTTTAGATTTAAATTTTAAAACTAAAATTAAAACTGATTATATAAGAGAGACCGGGGTTCAGGATTTCACCATTCACCAAAATTCATGTAATTTAATGTTAATTTTTATCATGAAATTCTAGACAATATAACTCCAATCAAAAGAAATTGTGATTCTAATCATTGCCTAAATTAGATTTTCAAAACATCAATTGTTAATCACAAGCATGAAGTATCAAAATCCCTAAACTAAGCATACTTCATCAAGAGAAAACACAACTAATTGATAAAAATCATTACTCAATTTTCATTCGGTGCAAATATTCATAAAAGAATTGCATAAATAAATTCAAATAAATTTTACCACATAACTTTTGGAAGAATGGCTTCCTCCATCGCCCCGGAAGATTGGGTTTAGCTCATCATGATGTTGGAAACATGCTCAAAAATTGATTTCATTGCTCAAAGTAGGTGTACAAATGATGAAATGGAGAAAATGACGAAAATCAGGTGTTTGCAACGTTTATAATTGTTGCAAAATACTGTTACAAAGAACGATAAAAAAGAACTGTTGTTGTTGTATCTCTGCGACCCTCGTGTGGCTGTCGTTGTCACTGTTGATAAATGACTGCCTCTGGTGGTCTTTTGTTCTTCGTGTTCTTGGTGCAGCAGCAGAAATAGAGTTCTGAAAACTCTTGATTCTCGCCTCCTGAGCTCTCCTCTCGACCCCAAACTCTCTGCCCCCCTTCTCTATGATCCCATCAATCTATTTATACTCCTCAGCCTCATTTAATCACGCCATAATTCTCAATATTCTTCATTGAACTCGGGCAGTAAAGAAAATATTTTGGGAATATTTTCTTCCCTGATTTAGCTTCTCACGCGTTTCTACATCTGCAAAAAATCCTTATTTAACTTTGTCAAGGTCCAAAGTGTTGCTCGAGTCATCAAACATGAGCAGAACACGTTTAAATTCTCCAAAACTCATGCAATCCCGTGAACCATGCACGTGCTTCCCTGTTTTCTTCTCACAGATTTTTCAGCCAAATTTGATCGAAACAAACACCCATGCCAGCTCTGTTAGGACATATCACAACTACCCATTTGATTTCAGCCATTGAATCTCCCTAAAACGCCTTCAAATCACGAACCCTAATTTTGGTGTTTTGATAATAGCTTTTCCCGCCAAATTCCAAATTCAAATAGAGAAGATGACCTCCCCCTAATCCTGTACGGGTGTCCCTTTTGCACTTGTCTTATGGGGTGTGAATAGTAAGGAAGGTCCCCCTTATCCGTTGAGGTTCCCCTTAGTAATTGAGTGCCCCTTATCTAACAGTGCGAGTCCGAATATCATGTGTCCTCCGGGTGCTTTAGACAACTTTTCGAGCCGATTTTTCCAATAATGTTTATTTCCCAAAAATGCCTACAAACACATAAAATACCATAATAAGTACCAAAATCGAGTACCAACAATACATGAAATTAAGGACAACGTAGACGCAAAAATGTGTCTATCAAATACCCCCAAACTTATTATTTGCTAGTCCTCGAGCAAATCTAATCTAGAAAAATAAAATGACTACACTTAGCACGTGCAGCAAGCCGTTAAACCGCTAGGTGGCCCTAGCGGCGGAGTGTTGTCTCCGGAGGGTTTACCAGAGGTGTACCCACAAAACCTTTACTCCAGACCCTAGCTATCTACGCAGAACCTTGAAAGGAACTAAAGAATATCCTTGTTGGCATACAATCATTGACTATAGGAGGAAGTACCCTGATGCGAAATTCCAATTGTTGTACACGAGTTTCCACTCAGCATACTAAAATTCATATATAAGTGATAGAGCTCTACTCAGATAGTTTCTGTACATCATAACCGGAGTCAACCAATCACATGGAAAGATTAAGAAGATGGATAAAGAGATGGTTCAAAATGAATGGTGTTTCCCATATCTGTCTGAAGGCCTCTGTAAGGGTGAATCTATCATAATGGACTGAGATACCGGTCTGACTAATATCAACACATCTGGCATATACAAGGGGACCAGTGGTCGATAAACCTAACTTTAGGTCAACACAACTGGCATATACAAGGGCACTAGTGGTCGACTTTATTGAATTTATTCCGGTTGGTCTAATGGTCTGGTCTCTTTTTTTTTTTGGTATCTCAATCACTCTATTCCACCCTATCAAAGGTAACAACTTGAATCGTGTGCCCCACCAAATCACTTAAAAAAATAAAAACAGAAGGATTAGGATTCAACGAGATATGGCGAAACTACCATGTTTGTTTTTTAATTCTAACACCTGAGCTCTGTGCTTTTATGAGTAGACTCTTTAGATGTTTTCATCTAATCAGATTGGTTCCTCAACTCCTACAACCAAGATGTTCCCATCCACTTAGATTGGTTAGTGCCAACCTTAATAAGCATAAATTTCTAGGCTCTGGAGTTTATTTGTTGCAGCTAAGAGCTAACAAAAAGTTTCTTCCCCACCCCCTCAATGTTCTAAAGATGAAATTAAAAGCATGAACAATAGGAAACTGTTACCACTTGATGGATGAAAAAAGAAATAAGGAAGGATATTACCGTAAGCATGAGTACCTCCCAGGAAATGCTAAATTTAAAGTCTTTAGCTAGACATCAAATACCTCAAAAAGTATTGTCACCTTCCAAAGTCATATATCAATAGTCGAAACAATTGTGGGTCCATAAGACCAAATAGAGCTGACACCAGTATGGGACAACTGCACTGATTCAGAAAAATGAAAAGAAGGAGCACGTCCTCATCTAAGGTTTCTGTCAAGAAAACTGGGTTTATCTGCGACGCGTAATTGAACTTCATATGTGTGTCTCGATAAATAGATTCATCCGAACAACGGGTCTCTAATACCTGGGTTACCTCCTGGACAGTATCAGGAGGATCGGGTTGCGGAGTCTGAAAAGATTCAAGTAATATCTCATATGTACAAGGCTCGAGTCCCAAGTTAGGGACTCTAATTAGAGATACGATACAATCACAAGAACCATAACTACCCCTGAACTTAGGGTTCACAGACAAACCTCTAACTATTTCTTGAATTTCTGGATCTTCACAGTCCTTAAAATACTCAAGAGATTCTTCTAAAGATTGATCACATATCTGATCTAAGAGAATGGTTTCCTCAAAATCATCTAAAGAATCTACCAGTAAAGTGTCAATCCAATTATCCTGAACCAAATCCTGAACTAAAGTGCTAATCATATTCACTTCTTCTAAATCATCGTTCTCAGAAGGTTGTCTAGTAACATTAAAGACATTCAGTTCAGTGGTCATATTACCAAAGGATATGTTCATAAGCCCAGTCCTACGGTTGATGACAACGTTAGCTATGGCTAAAAATGGGCGACCTAAAATCACTGGGATTTGACGACTTGGGTCCTGAACAGGCTGGGTGTCTAGAACAACGAAATCCACGAGATAAATAAACTTATCAACCTCAATCAAAACATCCTCTATGACACCACGAGGGACTTTGACATACCTATCAGCTAATTATAGCGTCATTTTAGTCGGTTTCAACTTACCAAGACCTAGCTGGGTGTATATATGATACGGGAGTAAGTTGACACTAGCTCCTAAGTCAAGTAAAGCTTTATCAACCATGTGATTACCAATCTCACAACATATGGTGGGGCATCCAGGATCCTTATACTTAGGGGGTGTTTGGTTCAAAAGAATGGAACTTACCTGACCAGCTAAAAAAGCTTTCTTATGGACATTAAGCTTACGCTTTCGTGTACAAAGATATTGAAGGAACTTGGCATAAGAAGGCATCTGCCTAATTGCTTCTAATAGCGGAATGTTGATTTTCACCTGCTTAAATATTTCCATTATCTCGTTGAAAGTCGACTCCTTCTTTGTTGGGGCTAACAAATGTGGATATGGGGCTCTAGGCACAAAGGTAGACCTATCAGGAATTTCTTGGGAATCCTTAGATACTGTTTCAGTTTCCTCGTCTACGGGCTCCTCTTGGGAAGTAGAAGGTGGAACTATAGTATGTCCACTACGCATGGCTACCTTATTGTCTACCGTTTTACCACTCCTAAGGGTTGTTATCGAGTTCACATGGTTTGATGATTTCTCACCAGCTAAAGATATTTGATGGACTCCCCTAGGGTTGGGTTGTGGTTGACTAGGAAACTTTCCTTTTTCTCTCAATGTCTCATTTATCTGACTAACCTGGGTTTTCAACTCAGAAATAGCCTGAGAGTTAGCCTGACCTATTCTCTTATTTTCTTCTAAACCTTGAGCAACAGATTGCTGAAAATGCACAGTGTTACGAGTTAACAAAGCAAGAGACTCTTCTAAACTCATAATCTTCTTATCCAAAGGGTTCTGAAACTGTGCCGCAGCTGAAGGATTCTTAGTATAGCCAAAACCTGGAGGAACCTGAGCATTACTAGACTGACCTTGATTCTGGCCCTTGGACCAAGAAAGGTTTGGATGGTTTCTCCATCAAGGGTTATAGGTTTCTGAATATGGGTCAAACTTCTGTTGGTTATCAAACCTAGTGTTGTTATAAAGAGCATTGGCTTGCTCTTCAACAGCATGGCCTTCCCAAAAAGGCTCATTTCTTCCATTACTACCACTAGAATGACCTAACTCTAAGGCTTCTAACCTTTTGGCTATAGCTGCTATTTTGGCATCTGACTCATAAGATCCTTCTACCCTATTAACATTTCCTCTACTTAAAAGAATTTTTTTCTGGGTTTCCCTACTATTTTCCCATTGTTGGGTCTTATCGGCGATTTCATTCAAAAATGTCATCGCTTCATCAACAGTTTTATTCTCAAACCCACATGTGCATAAGGACTCAACCATGGTTGTTGTTGAATAATCTAAACCCTCGTAGAGGATCTGAACTAACCTAACCTTCTCCAAACCATGATGAGGACATTGATATATCAAGTCATTGAACCTTTCTAAGTACCTATATAAAGATTCTCCCTCTTGTTGGGCAAAATTACATATTTGTGTCCTAATAGACGATGTTTTATGCCTTGGGAAAAACTTATGTATAAAGGCAGAAGTAAGTTGGTCATAGGTTTCAATTGACTCAGAGTCCAAACTATACAACCAAGATTTGGCTTTATCTTTTAAGGAAAATGGGAATAACCTAAGTTTCAACGCATCATCACTTAGGTTTTTAATTTTCAGAGTACTACAAACTTCCTCAAATTCCCTAACATGAAAATAGGGGTTCTCATTCTCCTTCCCTAAAAACATTGGGAGCAGCTGTAAAGTCCCAGGTTTCAGTTCATAATTTTCCTCGGTTTCAGCTAACTTGATACAAGACGGACGAGAGGTCCTAGTTGGGTTTAGCAAAGATTTCAAAGTTGCCATTTCTGGCACTACCAAGGACTAGGAGTACTAGGGGTACTTTCCTCACAAAGAGACAGATTCTCAAAACTGAAGTTTCCAAAAACGGGGGTCTCAAAAGAAGAGTCTTCGATCTCCCCGCCTTCACAAGAAGAACTACTAGGTTTTTCACTAATCAAACGACCTAGAGTGTTTCTTTTCCAAGTCCGTTTAAAAACTTCGGGTATACACTAGAAAAACAAAATCAAAAAGAAAAGCCCTAAAAAGGAAGGGATGTTCTATGCAAACAAAAACAAGGCTGACTCCACCACAGCAAACCTACTGATTTCTAACAAACAAAAAGCATGATGGCTCCACTTAGATTGTTTCTAGACCAGCTTCTAATCCTTCGAACGGGAATTCGTTACAATTTAAGCAAACCCCTCTGGAATCAATCCGAGTTAAAGTAAGTTGAATAGAGGCGAGGGAAGCTCGGTGGAGCTTTGATACCCAATGCCTCACCGGTATTACAAGGCGACGCAGTCACGCATTCAACTTACAGTAACCGTCAAGAACTTCGAAGTATGCTTAAAAGAGTAACCAATATCTTTCGAATGACTTTCCTATTAAGCTCGTTACCCTATCGGTCTCGTTCTAGTCAAAATTTTAGGCTTAGGTTCGCGTTTGGTGTCGTTCTCCTAAGGCGGGCAAGAAGAGAACGGTGATGAAATCCGAACCCTTATCTTGTATGGCCAGTCCTTGCCCTTTACTAGGAAATTAAAGCAGTCGTTTTCTAGTCCTCAACATATATGCATACGAAGGAAGACAGTAACTCGCTGACAGGGGATTCGCGAGTGTTTCGACAAACTTACCTCCCGTACCAGACGGGGGATGAACCTTTGTAGTCGACTCAGGCCACGACTCCTATGTCATGTACGAACCCGAGGGGCCGAGGTGATATCGTAATCACCGTCCTTCTCTGCAAACAATTTATATTTAAACTACCCTTCCGTAGGGTTTAAAAATAATGACCCAAAATTTAAAGTCCAAAGTCCAAAAATATAAAGTACAAAAGAAAAAGAAAGTCTACAAAAAAAAAATGTCTCTCTCTTTTTTTTTTCTTTTTTTTTTTTATATTAAAAAAAAATCTTATTCTTTCGCTTTGCCTTTCACTTGAAGTCTTTAAATATTCACCAAAAGCTTTGGAAAAATTTTCTTTCGCTCCAAATTCCGAATTCTGTAAGAAAAAGACAAAAACCCAAAAACGTAAAGAAGAACAAATAAAATAAAAACCTAAAAAGAAAAGAAAAAT
This sequence comes from Papaver somniferum, assembly GCF_003573695.1. Lineage (NCBI taxonomy): Eukaryota > Viridiplantae > Streptophyta > Magnoliopsida > Ranunculales > Papaveraceae > Papaver > Papaver somniferum. The sequence continues at coordinate 104,001,865 of NC_039365.1, read as the reverse complement.
CTAAAAACTCTAGCCTAAAGACAAGTCCGCGTCGGCGGCGCCAAAAATTTAATGTGTTTTCAAAGTTGTTGTAGTAATAAATAGAGTTCTTTCAAGACTTGTGAAGGTTGTGCTTTTAGATTTAAATTTTAAAACTAAAGAAAATAAAGCAAATTAAAACTGATTATATTAGAGAGACTGGGGTTCAGGATTCCACCATTCACCAAAATTCATGTAATTTAATGTTAATTTTTATCATGCAATTCTAGACAATATAACTCCAATCAAAAGAAATTGTGATTCTAATCATTGCCTAAATTAGATTTTCAAAACATCAATTGTTAATCGCAAGCATGAAGTATCAAAAGCCCTAAACTAAGCATACTTCATCAAGAGAAAACACAACTAATTAATAAAAATCATTACTCAATTTTCACTCGGTGCAAATAATCATAAAAGAATTGCATAAATAAATTCAAATAAATTTTACCACATAACTTTTGGAAGAATGGCTTCCTCCATCTCCCCGGAAGATTGGGTTTAGCTCATCATGATGTTGGAAACACGCTCAAAAATTGATTTCATTGCTCAAAGTAGGTGTACAAATGATGAAATGGAGAAAATGATGAAAATCAGGTGTTTGCAACGTTTATAATTGTTGCAAAACATTGTTACAAAGAACGATAAAAAAGAACTGTTGTTGTTGTATCTCCGAGACCCTCGTGTGGCTGTCGTTGTCATTGTCGATAAATGACTGCCTCTGGTGGTCTTTTGTTCTTCGTGTTCTTGGTGCAGCAGCAAAAACAGAGTTCTGAAAACTCTTGATTCTCGCCTCCTGAGCTCTCCTCTCGACCCCAAACTCTCCGTCCCCCTTCTCTATGATCCCAGCAATCTATTTATACTCCTGAGCCTCATTTAATCACGCCATGATTCTCAATATTCTTCATTGAACTCGGGCAGTAAAGAAAATATTCCGAGAATATTTTATTCCCTGATTTAGCTTCTCACGCGTTTCTACATCTGCAAAATCTCCTTATTTAACTTTGTCAAGGTCCAAAGTGTTGCTCGAGTCATCAAACATTAGCAGAACACGTTTAAATTCTCCAAAACTCATGAAATCCCGTGAACCATGCACGTGCTGCCATGTTTTCTTCTCACGGATTTTTCAGCCAAATTTGATCGAAGCAAACACCCATACCAGCTCTGTTAGGACATATCACAACTACCCATTTGATTTCAGCCATTGAATCTCCCTAAAACGCTTTCAAATCACGAACCCTAATTTTGGTGTTTTGATAATAGCTTTTCCCGCCAAATTCCAAATTCAAATGGAGAAGATGACCTCCTCCTAATCCTGTACTGGTGTCCCTTTAGCACTTGTCTTATGGGGTGTGAATAGTAAGGAAGGTGCCCCTTATCCGTTGAGGTGCCATTAGTAATTGAGTGTCCCTTATCTAACAGTGCGAGTCCGAATAACATGTGTCCTCCGGGTGCTTTAGACAACTTTTCGAGCCGATTTTTCCAATAATGTTTATTTCCCAAAAATGCCGACAAACACATAAAATCCCATAATAAGTACAAAAATCGAGTACCAATAATACATGAAATTAAGGACAACGTAGACGCAAAAATGTGTCTATCAGATACTATGCACTTGATTCCCTTAGCTGATCTCACCCACAACTAAGAGTTGCTACGACCCAAAGTCGAAGACTTTAATAAAAAAATCTGTATCACATAGAAAAGTTTACGGTAATAGATAAATCTGTCTCCCACAGAAATACCTACGAGTTTTGTTCCGTCTTTTGATAAATCAAGGTGAACAAGAACCAAATGATAAACCAGACTTATATTCCCGAAGAACAGCTCAGTATTATCAATCACCTCACAATAATCTTAATCGACGCGGCGAAAGAAGTTATTGTGGAATCACAAACGATGAGACGAAGATGTTTGTGATAACTTTTATATCTTGCCTATCGGAGATATCAATCTCAAGCCAATCATTATGATTGTACTCAATACGATAGAAACAACAAGATCAGATCACACAACTACGAGAAAGTAGTATCAGTCTGGCTTCACAATCCCAATAAAGTTTTCAAGTCGTTAACCTACAGGGTCTCGGTAGAAACCTAAGGTTAAAGGAGAATCGACTCTAGCTTATACAACTAGTATCACACAGGAGGTGTGGGGATTAGGTTTCCCAGTTGCTAGAGTTCTCCCTTATATAGTCTTCAAATCAGGGTTTGCAATCAATGTTAGCTTAGTAACAAAGCATTCAATATTCACCGTCAGATGGAAACCTGATTAGATTCAAGCTAATATGTTTCAACCGTTAGATCGAAAACTTAGCTTGTTACACAAAAATGAAATGCACGATTTTAGGTTTGCGTAGCCGTACCCAAACATGTACATTCGTTGGTTCAACAGTAGTTAACCAAATGGTTAGCCATATGAGCACTTTCATATCAACCTTATTCTTCTTTACCATAACTAGTTCAAATGACTCAAATGAACTAGTTAGAGAGTTTTTCAATTGCTTAGATCTTATAGAAGTATACAAGACACAATTGAAGCAAAAACGATTTGATTTACTCGAATCGATTCATGAACTTTATAGCCACGGTTTGCAAACTTGCATTCCTTATTTACATAAGTATAAGTTCACGAATAATCGTTATTAGAAAATAACAAACCTAAGTACGCGGACTTAAGTACCCGGAATAAGTTTGTAAATGGTTTACAAACTCCAGCAGATTTTATCGGGACGAGAATCTCCGACATTTCGCGGACTGGGTTCGCGGACTCTGTTCCGGTTTTCCTGATCAACAAAGTACGCATACTTTGGTTCAAGGAATAAGGACTTATACATATATGTGTTACCACACAATGCTTATATCCAACAACGGTTATATATTCTAAACATTCATTTCAATCATTGAAACATTCTTAGAGGACGTTATATAGTTGTTGTTCACAAACTATTTCTCGTCAAAGCCATTTTCAAGTAATTGAAACATAAGATGACTTTCGTCACTAGGTGAAGATGAACTTGGCCAAAGCGAAAGCTTACCAACACATATTTCGAGAAATAGATAAGCGAGATAAACTCGGCTCGAAATAGCAAATGTGTATAATCAAAGTCTATATAGCAAAACGACTTTTGTCTCAAGATAGGAGATAGAGTAGTGTTGATGGTGGTTTTTAGTTTAGGGAGAAAATTGTAAAAGTCTATCTACCGGAGATGACATCGGAAGTAATAGACCTTGATATGTCTATATTCCGAAAGAAATTTGAAGAATATATCAAAATCTGATGAGTGCATATGCCGCTCTTCATATTGTATTGAAACTCAAGCTCCTAGATGAATTGTTCACTAGTATAGATCCTAATGAATATTTAAGCTCCTAGTTGCATTATCACTAATGAAATGGAGCCATTTAAAAGTGTTGAGTGCCTAAAGCCTCTTCACTCATATATGTATTGAGCAATTCAATATATTTATGTATATAAAATTTACTCAGAATGGTGCATGTAGCAACAATCCCAAATATTCTATAAATTTTATCTTACACCAACATTATTCACTAATGCATAGCATGCCTAGTATTTTCCTATGCTATATTCCCCAGCCGAACTCTCAATATTGGCATGACATGACGATTAATGTTCACTCGCAACGGAGTAGCATGAATCTCCCGAAATGTCAGTATTGAGACCTGCATGAAAACACCCACATAGGTCACACCACCCTCTGACAAAGAGATCAGCGCGTTTTCACATCTTTTAATTAAAAGTTGGCGCGATCGAACACGCTTAATTCCCTTAAGGAAAATCTAGACTATCCATATCAGTCTCAGAAACGATCACGGCCACACAAGTTGGCCGAACGATTTAACAAGCCTAGCCAAACCTTGGCAGAAATAGGCAATCACCACGATGACCACCGACGGGCCCACTAATTCCCTGACCAGCCGAACATCACCATGCATCTCCCAACGCATCAAAACGCTAACCCTAAGTAGGGAAGTCACGCTGGTTAAAAAGAAGCTCAAACGAATTTGAACTGTCCAAGACAGTCTCAAAATCATCGCAACCGTCCAACTTCGCATGCTTGCTTGGACGGGTTAGATGATCACAGGAGCAATTAGGGGAATGATGACGTGCACACCGTCGGCCCCACTTTCCCCTTGCTCGAACGACTTTTCCATGGTGGGGCCATTGAGCAGTGAAACGCTCGCCCAAACCATGACAGGCGTGATGCTTCTAAACCCTAAATTGGGTCGTGGAAATCCACTAGCGTCTTAAATCGATCACAACTATCCAACTTGGCCAGTCTATTTGGATGGCTTAGATCGTGTTTTGGACCATCAGTAAAGTGCACATAAGTTCACCGTCAGCCCAACATTGTACCCACACGATCGATCTCCCCAAAGGAGGCCAATAGCATGCAAAACCGTTTGGTCAAAGTCGTGCGGACGTGGCTGTTTCAAAACCCTAATTAGGGTTTGCGGCAACACATATCTGTCGTAAATTGATCTTGACCATCCATCTTCACCAGCCTAAACGGATGGTGTAGATATAGACTCAAGAGGTCCCAAGGATTTCAACATGATCACCGTGGTCCCACCTTTATGTGTGACCGGCCGGCCTATGCAGAATGGGACCCGGTGCCTCGAAACGCACGCCCCAAAGGTGATAGGTCACACGGCCTTTAAACCCTAACTAACGCTTTGCGGCAATATATTTCTGTCGCAAATAGATCATGACCACTCATCTTTGTCGGTCAAATTGAGTGGCCTAGATCGAATCTTTGTGGGACCGAGAGGTGTAGGCATGCACGCCAGTGAGCCGTCTCCACGCATGCCCGATCGTCTCACTCAAAAATAGCGCCAATGCTTGGATTCGATCAAGCAAAAGAGGGATGTTTGCGCACCTCTAAAAAACCACAAAGTCCTTCAACGACGGAAAACATGTGCCGTAAATCATCTCCTCCGTCCAACTTTTCCAGCTTGGTCGGATGGCTTGGATTAAAAATTAGGCAATCAATGATGTGCCTCAATGCTTGTCGTCTGCCACTCTCACATGGAGTGATCGACCAAATGATGGCCCACCCATGTGGTCTCCAAATGATCACTCGGAGATAGATGGACGTGCTTCCAATTTAGGACGCTTAGTTCGCGACTTACTCAATCAATCTTTAAAACGGCGATGCTTCATGCATATCGATTGTTTTGAGATGCTTGATTAAAAACGATGCATTACATGCATCGAGAATGCACGATATTTATGAATATCAATTCCATAAATAACTTAGTTATTTAACCTAATAGCACTGTATGCTATTTCATGCGGCGGGTCCCACGACTTGACCCACTCATTCGAGACATCAAACATGTCAAAAACTGGGGGTACTTACTGGGGTATTGGTCTGGCGGTTTACAGCGTGCGGCGTGCAACGCGCCCATTACGAGAACGTGTCAGGAAAGATGGACGGTTAATGATGATGAGGGAAATGGGCAAAGGCGTGATCGTGGGACAATCACCTACACGACCCCGCTACTCTATCGCTCAACTTCCTCCACTTCCTACGAGATGAGGATTGCGCTCAAATGACTTGTATAAATAGGTTCTCCAACCTATTTCCAAACAACACAGGAAAACCAAGTGTTGTCATCACCGTATCCAGAAAACACCCAGAACTGATAGCTTACATTATACAAGCCAGTTCAACATTATGATACAAGTCATAAACAGCCAACACCTTCATAATCTCAACACCTTCTTCGCTTCCCTCCCTAAGATCAACCCCATCTCCTTCACTTTGTGACCGAAGAAAGTATGGAACGGGCATTTCTTGGTTTAGGCTAGAATTGTACATATTGATCTCTCGAACCTAAAAAATACTCCCGTGCAGTGCATTTGTTTAGGGTTTAGATTCGTTTCTCATTCATACACACCCCAAATTTACCAAAACCAGCAGAAACAGTTTTCACCCTCAAACAATTCGCGACCACAGTGGGAGATTGATCTCTCGGTTGCAAAAAATCATTTTCCCTATCCTGTTTTCAATTTCCTAAAATTGTCAATCTGGTTGATCTTAGGAATGGTTCAGAAAACCTCAATCCCAATTTTACTTCTCCCAGCACTGACAATACTTCACATGTTATTCATGAATCCGTTCTTTCATTCAAAACCCTTGTCGAGGCTATGGAGTCTCGGTATTTAACAATTATTCATGATTTGATGAAAATTATGAATGATATTTTCAGGAATCAAGCTACTATTGTCAAGACGGAGTATTTGCGCTCTTGAAAGTCCTCACGGATCAACTATCGAAGGAACCAACACGCATACATTCTGAAGGAAACGCCACCAACAATCCATTTTGGATCAATACTGATGGTAGTAGTCCTTCTTCCAAGACTCATATTCCTATTTCTGGTAGGTAAGATGAAGCCTATGATCGTGTTGAATGGAAAAGTAGCCACCAACCTAATTTTTCTGCTAATGAAGATCGAGAGATGCTTCCTCAAACTCAGAAAGAAGACTCATGGAATTTAGCACGATCTCATCAGAGTCCTCACAATGAAAAGGTGATTTCATTACGTGCGTCCTTCCTGGAAAGTATCAATTCCCATATTGCATCAGAAGCTGCTAAGATATTCGTTGTTGCTTTACTCAGTCGATCTGAACCTTCCCAGAATGAAGAAACTCGTAAAGATGTTCAGGAAAGCAGGTGTCCTTCCAATAAAAGACCCAACCTCCAATTAATCACTCATGAGGGTGGAAAGAGAAAGCATCCAGGGAACAACTATCAACAATATAAGCGTCTGACTCCCATTTCACTTAGGACAAATGAGACTCCACCATTCCCAGATTTTCCCTTTCCAATGGAAGAGGTGATTGAACTCTTGGAGGTCTGGATACAAGATGACGTCATCAAGCTACCTCGTGTCAAACGTCCTCCAACTAAACAAGAAATGGAAGATCCCAAGTACTGCCGCTTCCATAGGTTTTTCAATCATCCTATCAGTGACCGCAACAGATTGAAGCACATCTTCCAAAAGAAGATCGACTCAGGGGAACATCAACTAGGCACTGAAGGAGTGTACAAATACCATCCTCCTATTAGAAGCTGTTGCATGCTTTCTGGGGACTCCGTCTACAAAACTGCGCAGTCAACCATGGAACACGTGTGTGAAATTCTCTCTTTTTCCAAGGCACAACGTCAAGATATCTTTGCCGCTCTAAATTGTGTTGTATCGGGAAAACAACTACCTTCGATCGATGAAGCTGCCCCCATGCCTAAATCTCTTCTGGAAGACATGATTGGCATAAGCGGTTGGGGGCTCTTAACCACTGCTTATCTTAGAGATGTCGAGTTGGGAAAAGAGTTGATTAACGCAGGGACTACGAAGGGAAGTCCAGAAGCGCCATATCATATATCAAGAGGCTCAAACGCATGAGTAAGTCTTCTCGAACAACCTCTTTTCCAGTCTGTTAATCCTCATCTCATCAAGAACTAGGGACTTGATCCGATCGTCAACCCGACTGTGACTAGGAAATGTAAAGAGGAATCTGGTCCCAATCATTATTTTATTAAATGTTTAGAAGAAGTATCGATCGTGGATAAGAGATCTAGAGGTCAAGTAGCAGGAGGCTTACCTAGTTTCTGAAATTAAAAAAGGTGACTATTGCAAACTCCTTGGTACTGACAGCTGAGAGGAGTAGCAATACACACTAGATAGCTCCTGTTAGTTCCTGAAACATTATATTGCCATTTATATAGTATTTCCCTTGTTTTTATACAATACTTACGATTCATCCAAAATGTTTGCACCAATTGGCATTCATAGTTAAGATTTCAGTGAAACGCCATTTCTTTCACAAAACAAAAACCTTTATTCTTCAAGAGCAGCCGCCTACCTGTTCAAAACCAAATAAAACCACAAAGGAATGTCTTGTCTTTCCAAAACACCTAAAGGGAAAAGTCCTGGGAAGGAAATAAAGGCATTCAAGGGAAATCATTCAGCAACATTTCATCTTTTTTAGAGAAAACATTTTTATATCCCGAAGAGTAGCCTGCTTCAACTTCAACTCCTGAGACAATTTCTCAATAAAAATTTGGGATTTTGGAAATCCCTTCACATAACCAGGAAATATTAAATTCTAATTCTAAACACATGTCTTGAGGATACTTTCGATATTCGATCACTCATTTAGAAGCAGCGTGCCTGATCATACTACACATTTGGTTACATAAATGTGTCCATACTTCTTCAATATTCGGGCGTACAATTCAGCATACTTCGCTGACACGTTGAACCCCTCAATTAACACGTGATTTACATGAGGAACATAAAGTTAAGGGTTGAGGGCACAGTCACGTCCTCAAAACCGTCGGTCGCCTTCATTACCTCTCAATTCTTCCTGCAACGTCATCCCGCATACATGTAAGTCCGACAAGGGCGTTCATCTTCTCAAAGCATTAAAACTACGAAAGAAGTTGAGCAAGATTAATTCAAAGCTATCCAGATAATTCAGCCAGTCAAACAGAGTAAAACACGTACATGCACGTACATCAGAAGAATTGGAAATCACTGTAGCTCCTCGAGCGCCACCTGCAATCCTCTCTGACAGAACCTATTTCTCCTGGGGACTTCCTCCACCTTGCATAGAGGATAACACTCATACGCCCACCGAACAACTTAAAGTAAAGGCCTCTTGCAATCGATCACAACGGAGTTCGGAAAATTTTGAAATTTACTGGAGAAGCTGGAGACAGAAAGTACACACTCCATAGAAGGTCGATGGTACAGCTTTTACACCCTTTGGTCCAGGAAGAAGAATCGTCACGTGATTAGGATGAGTCCTAACAATTGTATAAGACACTTCGAAGAATTCATCATCCATATTGGGCGTGTCTTTGGAATCACTAATTCCCCTTGGCTTAGTAGCGGAAATATCCCTAGATTGCTTTGTTGCTATTGATACTCGCTCCGCTGCTGACAAAGAAAGTCAATCACATCGAATTGAACGTGGATATTGCACTCACATTAAGAATATGAATACGAGATGGACTTACCTTGTTTGGTGTACATGAAGATGGGTGGGTCTTGATGTTCGTGCAAAATAGGAAAGAGCATAAGCTCCCTTTACACCCGACGAAATTTTAAAGATGGAAAGGGTTTCTTCCTCTCGCTCATACGAACGGAATTTAGAGAATCTAGTTGATCTCCAAGGACTTGACCGGACATGCCGATTTCTTTTCCTACCATTGATGAGAAAGAGCGGTGATTTGTTGGTAGCCCCTGATTTAAAGCTGCTTTACCAGTACGACATCAAAGGAAGTTCAAACCAAGCGATATACCTCTGGTAATATCTATTTACTGCATCTTATTGGTTTTGTTTTTCGTCTGTCACCATCTAGTGCTTACCCCGCAACAGTGTCATTGTTACGTGCTAAGCAGGGGACTTAATATTGATGGTGGTGTTTAGTTTAGGGAGAAAATTGTAAAAGTCTATCTACCGGACCCGACATTAGAAGTAATAGACCTCGATATGTTTATATTCCGCAAGGAATTTGAAGAATATATCAAAATCTGATGAGTGCCTATGTCGCTCTTCATATTATATTGAAACTCAAGCTCCTAGATGAATTGTTCACTAGTATAGATCCTAATGAGTATTTAAGCTCCTAGTTGCATTATTCACTAATGAAATGGAGCCATTTAAAAGTGTTGAGTGCCTAAAGCCTCTTCGCTGATATATGTATTGAGCAATTCAATATATTTATGTATATAAAATTTACTCAGAATGGTGCATGTAGCAACAATCCCAAATATTCTATAAATTTTATCTTACACCAACATTATTCACTAATGCATAGCCTTCCTAGTGTTTTCCTATGCTATATTCCCTAGCCGAACTCTCAATATTGGCATGACATGACGATTAATGTTCACTCGCAACGGAGTAGCATGAATCTGCCGAAGTGTCAGTATTGAGACCTGCATGAAAACATCCACATAGGCTACACCACCCTCTGACAAAGAGATCCGCGCGTTCGCACACCTTTTAATTAAAAGTTGGCGCAATCGAACACGCTTAATTCCCTTAAGGAAAATCTAGACTATCCATATCAGTCTCAGAAACGATCACGGCCATACAAGTTGGCCGCACGATTTAACAAGCCTAGCCAAACCTTGGCAGAAATGGGAAATCACCGCGATGACCACCGGCGGGCCCACTAATCCCCTGACCAGCCGAACATCACCATGCATCTCCCAGCACATCAAAACGCTAACCCTAAGTAGGGAAGTCGTGCTGGTTAAAGAGAAGCTCAAACGAATTTAAACTGTCCAAGACAGTCTCAAAATCATCGCAACCGTCCAACTTCGCATGCTTTTTTAGACGGGTTAGATGATCACAGGAGCAATTATGGGAATGCTGACGTGCACACCGTCGGCCCCACTTTCCCCTTGCTCGAACGACTTTTCCATGGTGGGGCCATTGAGCAGTGAAACGCTCGCCCAAACCATGACAGGCGTGATGCTTCCAAACCCTAAATTGGGTCGTGGAAATCCACTAGCATCTTAAATCGATCACAACTATCCAACTTGGCCAGTCTATTTGGATGGCTTAGATCGTGTTTTGGACCATCAGTAAAGTGCACATAAGTTCACCGTCATCCCAACATTGTATCCACACGATCGATCTCCCCAAAGGAGGCCAATAGCATGCAAAACCGTTTGGTCAAAGTCGTGCGGACGTGGCTGTTTCAAAACCCTAATTAGGGTTTGCGGCAACACACATCTGTCGTAAATTGATCGTGACCATCCATCTTCACCATCCTAAACGGAGAGTGTAGATATAGACTCAAGAGATCCCAAGGATGTAAACATGATCACCATGGGCCCACCTTTACGTGTGACTGTCCGGCCTATGCAGAATGGGACCCGGTGCCTCGAAACGCATGCCCCAAAGGTGATAGGTCACACGGCCTTTAAACCCTAACTAATGCTTTGTGGAAATATATTTTTGTCGCAAATCGACACGACCACTCATATTTTCCGGTCAAATTGAGTGGCCTAGATCGAATCTTTGTGGGACCGAGAGGTGTAGGCATGCACGCCAGTGAGCCATATCCACGCATGCCCGATCGGCCCACTCAAAAATAGCGCCAATGCTTGGATTCGATCAATCCAAAGAGGGATGTTTGCGCACTTCCAAAAAAACCTAAATTCCTTCAACGACAGCAAACATGTGCCGTAAATCATCTCGTCCGTCCAACTTTTCCAGCTTGGTCGGATGGCTTGGATTAAAAATTAGGCAATCAATGAAGTGCCTCAATGATCGCCGTCTGCCACTCTGTCACAGAGAGTGATCGACCAAATGATGGCCCACCCATGTGGCCTCCAAACGATCACTCGAAGATGGTTGGACGTGCTGCCATTTTAAGACGCTTAGTTCGCGACTTACTCAATCAAGCTTTAAAACAACGATGCTTCATGCATATCGATTGTTTTGAGCTGCTTGTTTAAAAGCGATGCATTACATGCATCGAGAATGCACGATATTTATGAATATCAATTCCGTGAATAACTTAGTTATTTAACCTAATAACACCATATGTTATTTCCTGTGGCGGGTCCCACGACTTGACCAGCTCATTCGAGATACAAACATGTCACAAACTGGGGGATACTTACTGGGGTATTGGTCTGGAGGTTTACAACGTGCGGCGTGCAACGCGCCCATTACGAGAACGTGTCAGGAAAGATGGACGGTTAATGATGATGAGGGAAGTGGGCAAAGGCGTGATCGTGGGACAATCACCTACACGACCCCGCTACTCCATCACTCAACTTCCTCCACTTCCTACGAGATGAGGATTGCGCTCAAATGACTTGTATAAATAGGTTCTCCAACCTATTTCCAAACAAAACAGAAAAACCAAGTGTTGTCATCACCGTATCCAGAAAACACCCAGAACTGATAGCTTACATTATGCAATCCAGTTTAACATTCTGATACAAGTCATAAACATCCAACACCTTCACAATCTCAACACCTTCTTCGCTTCCCTCCCTAAGATCAACCCCATCTCCTTCACTTTGTGACCGAAGCAAGTCTGGAACTGCCATTTCTTGGTTTAGGCCAGAATTGTACAGATTGATCTCTCGAATCTAAAAGTACTCCCGTGCAGTGCATTTGTTTAGGGTTTAGATTCATTTCTCATTCACACACATCCCAAATTTACCAAAACCAGCAGAAATAGTTTACACCCTCAAACAAGTAGATAGACTTTTGAGTGATAGATAAGTTCAAGTCTCCACATAACTTTTAGTCTATGAAGTTACACTAGTTCCTTGAGTAGTTCTTCGTCTTGTATGATGATCTCCATGGAGTTCTTGAGCTAAACTACGCTTTTTATCCTAGTCCGAGACTTATATATAGTATACTAGAAATCAAGACTTATAGTTTTGATCACTAACATTGACAAACATGCTTGAGATAGCAATGCATGCGAGTTCGACCGAGCAGTGCTTTAACAATCTCCCTCTTTGTCAATTTTAGTGACAAAACAATCAATACATATGGAATACAGATTGCTAATCGAATTGTTGGGTGTGGTTGTTAGACCCCCTCTTTTTCAATTGGTATCAGAGCAGGCAAACACGTTTAAGACCTTACAAGTCTGTGTTTGTAGCGATCTTACTCTATGGACAGAGGTGCTATCTCTATTAACGTACCGCCAGTGTTCGATGGCTCTAATTACTTACGGTGGAAAATTGTTATGCGAGATTTTCTTCAAGCACGTGATTTTAAATCATGGGTATATGTTGTTAATGGCTATGATGCTCCCGTTGTGGCAGTTGGAGATGTAAACGTTCCCAAGAATATTGGTGAATATAGTCCTGCCGAGATACTTGCTGTAAAGAAAAATTCTGACGGTTTGAATGACATCATTCATGCCATTACCCCTAATCTTCAGCACCATGTGTCTAATTGCACTCAGTCTAAAGATGCTTGGGATATCTTAGAAACCGTATTTGAAGGAAACTCCAGTGAAAAGGAAGCTAGACTTCAAAACCTTAATTCCGATTGGGAAAACCTTCGTATGGCAGATGAAGATTCATTTGATGAGTTTAATCACGAAGTGTCTGAAATTGTTAATGCATATTTTACATTGGGTAAGACTATTCCTGAAAAGTACATTGTGATGAAAATTCTCAGATCGCTGCCATCTAGATATGAGTCTAAGAAACATTCCATCGTTGAGGGAAGTAACCTTGATAATCTTTCCAGAAATGCCTTAGTTCGAAAGCTAAAAATCTTTGGTCATGAGCATACATCCAAAATCGGAAAGGATGTTTCCTTCAAAGCACAGAAGAACACGAAAATCCTTGATAAAAGTAAAGGCGTTTATGTCTCTGAGGATGATCGGTTTGAGGATGATTTTCCAGATGAAGATCTTGACAAATCAGTCTCCTTGATCACAAGACAGTTTAGGGATCTTCTATTGAAGAGAAGTAAACGGTTTTCAAGAGACAAACATAAGTCGTCAGATAAACCTCACAATCGCATTTCTCCTAAAAACAGGGATGCTGACGAGGCTGATGACGAGGATATGCTACAGTGCTTTAAGTGTAAAGGTTTTGGTCATTTTTCAAATGAATTTCATAATCGGAGAAAATACACTGGGAAAAAAGGTCTTGCTGTAACACTTGATGAGATGTCTGAGATCTATGATTCTGATGAAGATAGGAAATCAAGTGTCGGTTTTCTATGTGAGAACGTTGAATTTGATAGTTGTAGAAATACATATATCAATCTTGATGGTTTCGGTGAAGAAGAGAATCCAATCAAGTTGGAAGAATCAACTGACCCATTCTTTGGAAATTCTGATTGTAATGTTTCAGGATCTACTATGTGTCTAGCTGCGTTCACGCCACAGATGCCTGAATACTATCCGAGGTTGATGTGCTCGTTCTGTTCTCAAAAGGTTCATGAACTGTCAAGATGTTACAAGTACAAACATCAAGTGAGGCACGCCAACAAACTTCAACGAAGAGCAAATCGATTGGCAAGGAAGCTTAAACTTTCTCAGAAAACCGCTGAGGTATGTAGGATTTTATCTTCGTCTAACAAGTTGGTTCCCAAGGATAAAATAAGACCATTAGAGAAGAAGGTATGGTCAAGTCGCTTTGATAGACAGAAGTCAGAGGATTCCTCTCAACAGGGAAATGGTGGACAAATTGTTGTTCACCACAGCACAAATTGATTGTGTTGATTGGTAAATCTTGTCTCATGTGCCTGATCAAAAGAGACAAGGTTGTGAGCGCACATGCTTTAGAAAAGTTTTTTTTTTGTTAGCTTTTCTTGTCTATCAAATAAGGTGTTATTTGTGTCAATTCTACTCTTTCTAGGATTTTAGAGTTGAACGTCCACGAACCTGTTTAAAGGCTTCGAACCGTACATTCCTTTTTCCTCTCTGATATCCTTTTTATCTTAAGACTGCTTTATGGGATTGTGAATTACACTCACAAAAATCAGTTGGTTATAACTGTTCTCGGTAGCATCATATCTTTGGATGAAAAGGATGTCAACATGATTGTTAAGCCATAAATCAAGGAGAAAGTAAAATCTCTAGTAACTCCTTCGTTAAAAAGAAAGAGGAGGAATACAAGAAAGCCAAGGGATGTCCCTTCTAACTCTCAGAAGTTTTCCGAAGTTCTTGATGAGTTAAAGGAAGTAAGAAAGGAGATTGGTGAAATAAATTCTTGTGTTTTAAGATCTTTGGAAATTCAGAAAGCCCTGCTTCGACATCACCAGCCAAGACGGTTTGTTGATAGTAACTCCTTTCTTCACGAACCTTATGTTCCAATGGCTGTTGATGATAAGGAGTTCGGGAATAATAAATAATTTCTCAAAGACATTGTTGCCTAGTATGTCTTCTTTTTGGTTTAGTTGGAAGAATAACTAGTGCTTTGAATAGCAATGATTATGACTACACATAGCTATTATTTTTCATCTTCTTGTATTATTTTTTAGGTTTATTGGTTTTAAATTATAAAAATATTTGGAGGATGATGATTTGCAGTATTTAATCTTATGATTTGTTATATTGCAATTTGTTATGGGATATTGGTGTTTACGTCCGTGAACTATGTTGTCCCGTATCTTGTCAAAAGTAAAGTCATTTATGATCGGTACTCATGTATTGATTGAAGGATGAATAGATTTTTGACAAATACAAAATTTAAGCCTATATTGTCAATTCTTTGATGGAAGATAGGTTAAAATATTTTGTGTTCAAGGATGATGTCTATTAAATATCGTTATGCAAATAGTGATGGAAGATAGAATGAATCCTTGTGTATTCCACAGTATTGATCTTCATTGATCCATATTTTATGTAATACTGCGAGGATCCGTAATATGTTTTATGTTGAGCACGATACAACCAAGTTGATTAATTTTTGATTAGCTTTGTTGGTTTTTCCGTAAGGTACTTTATGTTGAGCATTCTTGAACTAAATTAATCATCTTGTTTGGTTATTTAGTTATTGCTCCATAAGTCTTTTTATGTCAAGCAAAACAAATGACAATTAAATTGATTACTTTTTTAATTAGTTTGATTGTGTATTCCAATTAGATTAATTATGGGTTTTCTTGTAATTAGTCTAGTTGAGTATTCATATATTCCATAAGTTTCCTTGTGTTGAGTATATGAACGGATATCCTAATCATTTTCTAATGGTTATGTTAGTCATATGTTCCGTAAGTTTATTTATGTTGAGCATAATCAATTAAGTTGATCACCTTGTGTGTTTAATTTGAGTGCGTATTCCGATTAAATTAATCATGGGTTTACTTGTGATTAATTTTATTGAGTTTTGGATATAAAAACCATTCTTATGGTTTTAGTGTCCAATAAAAATCCTTTGTTTCTTTCGAAATTAAGTTCTCTCTTGTTGTTCCCTTGGGAATGACATCAAATGGGGGAGAGTTCTTTTGAACTTGTGCTTAATGGTCATATCTTGAGGGGAGTGCGACTGTGGAATTTTAGAGGGGTTATCTTGTATCTTTAAACTCATTGATGAATGCTATTAGCTTCGGCTATATGATTGCATCTAAATAAGACGATGTGTATTGTTTTCTTTTAGTCATAAAATGTCTCTTACGGAAATTTCATTATGATCCCGTTCTTGTACCTTTCCCAATTTTATTGACAAAAAGAGGGAGAATTAATATGTAGTTCACACTACAAATACATATGGTTTTCGGATCATTATATAAGGGGGAGTGGTTTCCATGTGAGATGGAGTATTGACTAAGGGGGAGTGATACACATCACCATAGTATTATTGTTGAAGTTGTGATGCAATTGGACTTTGACACTGTGTAATAATACTATGACACTGTATAACAATGATCGAGACCAATGCTTTCTCATTGTTATAGCTACGGATCTTCAACAATGGTGATGCTAAACTTACAACCTTTGGGATCATTGGAGTACTTGGAAGGACAAAGATTTCAAGGAATGTTGAAGATTAGACATGTGGAATAGGAGCTACTAAAGGTTCATTATCTTTTTTGTATTTCATATGTATTGGTAGTTTTGTCACTAAAATTGACAAAGGGGGAGATTGTTAGAGCACTGCTCGGTCGAACTCGCATGCGTTGCTATATCAAGCATGTTTGTCAATGTTAGTGATCAAAACTATAAGTCTTGATTTCTAGTCTATTATAGCTAAGTCTCGGACTAGGATAGTAAGTGTAGTTGATCTCAAGGACTTCATGGAGATTCATCATACAAGTGGAAGAACTACTTAAGGAACCGGTGGAACTTCTCGACAAAAAGGTATGTGAAGACTCGAACTTATCTGTCACTCAAAAGTCTATCTATTCTATCTCCTACTTCTTGAGACAAAAGACGTATGCTATATATATAGACTTAGATTATACACATTTGGTATTTCGAGCCGAGTATACCTCGCCTATCTATATCTCGAAATATGTGTTGGTAAGCGTTTCGCTTTGACCATGTTTTTATTTACCTAGTGACGCAAGTCATGATATGTTTCAGTCATCTTGAAAATTGCTTTGACGAGAAATAGTGTAACAACTATATAACGTCCTCTAAGAATGTTTCAATGATTGGAATGATAGTTTAGATTACATAACCAATAATGGACATAAGTATATTGTGGAAACACATATGTGCATAAGTCCTATACTGGAAGAATGGCTAGTATCCAAGTCCGCCAACTCAGTCCGCGAACTGCCGAAGTTCACAAATCCGAGAATTTCTGCTGGAGTTAACAAACTGCTTGCGTGAGCCAAGTTCGCGAACCCAATCCGCGAACCGGCGAAGTTCTCAAACCCGAGAATTTCTGCTGGAGTTTGTGAACTCTATCCAGTACCTTAAGTCCGCGAACCTAGTCTACGAACTTGAGAAAGGTTATATATCTGAAGATGATTTCTGAACTTAAACTTATAAAGACTAAGGAATGCTTTTGCAAACCGTGGCTATAAAGTTCATGAACCGATTCATGTGAATCAAATCATCTTTGCTTCAATTGTGTCTTGTGTAGTACATGATATTTCCTTGCAATTGAACAACTCTCGAACTAGTTCATATGAGTCATTTGAACTAGTTATGGTGAAGAAGAAAATGGTTGGTATGAACTGCTCAAATGGCTAACCTTTTGGTTGATTATTGTTGAACCAACAATGCACACGTTTGGGTACGGTTAACAAACCTATAAGCGTGCACTTCATTTGTGTATAACAAGCTAAGATTTCGATCTAACGGTTGAGATATATTAGCTTGAATCTAAATCAGGTTTTCATCTAAAGGTTGATAGTGTTTGCTTTGTGAGCAAGGCGAAACCCTGATTTGAAAGACTATATAGGGGGACATCTAGCAACTCTACAAACTAATCCCCACACCTTACGTGTGATACTAGTTTGCGTGCTAGAGTCGGTTCTCCTTTAACCTTTGGCTTTCTTCTTCTAAAACCAGGTTAACGACTTAAAGACTTCATTGGGATTGTGAAGCCAGACCGGTACTACTTTTATCGTAGTTGTGTGATCTGATCTTGCATCTTCTATCGTACGAGTACAATCAGATTGATTGGCTTGAGATTAACCTCTCTGATAGGCAAGATATAAAAAGTAATCACAAACATCTTCGTCTCATCGTTTGTGATTCCATGACATCTTGTTTCGCTACCATATGATTAAGATTGTTGTGAGGTGATTGATTAACCTAGGCTGTTCTTCGGGAATATAAGACCGGATTATCAATTGGTTTCTATTCACCTTGAATTTATATCAAAAGACGAAACAAAAACTTTAGGGTTTTTCTGTGGGAGACAGATTGATCCTTTGATATACTTGTCTGTGTGAGACAGATTTGTTTATTGTCAAAGCCTGCGATTTTGGATCGTAGCAACTCTTAGTTGTGGGTGAGATCAGCTAAGGGAATCAAGTACGCAGTATCCTGCTGGGTTCAGAGGCGTAGGGGTGCAACTGTACCTTGGATCAATGGGAGACTGATTGGGGTTCAAGTACAGTCCAGTGCGAAGTTAGCTTGGAGTAGGCTAGTGTCTGTAGCGGCTTAATGCATTGTGTATTCAATTTGGACTAGGTCCCGGGGTTTTTCTGCATTTGCGGTTTCCTCGTTAACAAAACTTCTGGTGTCTGTGTTATTTCTTTTACGTATTATATTTGTTATATAATTGAAATAATACAGGTTGTGCGTTTAGATCAATCAATTAGAGAGTCCGACCTAATGGTTGTTGATTGATATTGATTGTTCCTTGGATATTGGTATTTGGTACCGTCCAAGTCTATCTCTCTTTAATCGAGACTCGCAGTTTTCTTGAGTAAGATTAAACCGAGAGATTCAGATATAAACTCTTTGATATATCTTTTATTGATCGAGTCTAACTGTCTAGTTGATTCTCATAAAAAGTATATTGGAGTTTGTCCATATAGATTGCTAATCGAATTGTTGGGTGTGGTTGTTAGACCCCCGCTTTTTCAGTAAAGTCTTGCAAGCTCCAAGAGTCGACATAGGGGCACAACAACAACTGAATAACTTGGAGGTTATATTCAATCTCAACTAAATTCCATTCCAAAGTCTGATAATAGGCTAGTGTTTGTAGTATTTTGATACAATAGGTGTCTTCAAACTGGACGAGGTCCCAAGGTTTTTCTATTAGATTGCATTTTTCTCCTTTAACAAAAATTCTGATGTTTATGTTATTTGATTTCATATTATTTATCATATAATTACAATATCACACTTGGTATGCTAATGAACCTAGACAGTTTCTTGTGAGTGAAGATCCTATAAGACTTGCTCTTGTTGAATTGATTTTGAAATATAGATCATACAAGACTTTCTCTTGTTGACTTTGGATCTTGAAGTTTCAAGATCATACTAATTTGAACTTGTGGGTTTGCGTCTTGATCGATCATCCTAAGGTATCCTTGTTTAAACAATATCGAATATTGATCTTACAAAGACTAGTTCTTGCATAATTAATATCTAATCGTATTGATTATACAAAGATTGTTCATACAGGTTCACGAACAAAAAAGTTTGTGCAATAATAGATAACCTCTCCTTTTCAATCCTTATTAATCTATTTTAAAAGTCCTTAAAATAATATATAATGGATGAATTTTTTATTTATGAGTAGAATTCTTTACGACCAAAGTTGATCGTGTAAAACGTATAGTTTTTATTTAGCCACGTATGTTTTGATTGGACCTAACAACAATATAAGCATTACATTCATACGAAATAAAACTCATTAGCATCCATGCTAGATATGATGAGGTAGACTTTTTGGTTGCGACTTTTAGAAAATATCATATTAACAAAGTAGAAGTTGTTTTCTTTTTATGTTAATCAACCAATGTTTGATATAATTGCAAATTGACTGGAAAATAGTCGAAAACATTTTTACATTGCTTATAATTGATTCTATACGACCAGTTTTTATCGAGACATAATCCAATATCCTCATCTCCCATTAGTTATTGTGTAATACCAGTATTTTCTAATGACGCATGCTCAAATATGCGTCACTGAATGAGATGAAGCTTCATCTCAAACTTGTGTTGCGCATTCATGGAATATTTTCCAAGAACTAGAATTGTATATCTATGGTGCAACACGCAAGATGGATGCTGCCAAGAGCGAAATTGCAACACTATATGGTGCAATTCACAAGTTGATCATTGGCCGAGAATTGAAATTTTACCAGTATGGTGCAATTTTCGACATTCATTGTCGTAGAAGTAGGTGGACTTGGTACATGAAAATGCACTCCCCTTTTTTTATTTGTATAAATGTCAATAAAACATATATAGAGAAGGGATGTTTGTTGAAGGTGCACTAAGCTAAGATGCATCCTTAAGCTATAAAGCTTGACCAATAAAACATATATGATGTGAAAGCATCATTATTGATGTGCAACCTTGCCGATGGTGCATATGATGCATAAGCATCATTATTGTTGTGCTCGGAGCCAAGAACGCATCATTTGCGGAGGACCCTTTGGCACATACAGAGGCTTTGTTTTTCTTTGTCCTTGCAACACGAGTAGATTTAGTTTCTATTCCTGGCACTAATGAATTACAACATGTGCTTGTAGGGTACATAAGCACCCGCAATGTGTTATGGCATTTGTGGTCCAATATGTTGTCGCTCATATCATCTAATTGGGAGGTGATTGCGACATTTTGGTAGCTCATATCATCTAGGATCGGAAATGCGAAGCAAGAGGTGATTGTTTTCATACTTGATAGGGTAGTTATAGTCAATTTCTTTGATGTTCATACTTCCTATCAAGCCATTCGACGTAGGCTTGCATCAATTGCGAACTGAGCATGTCAAAGAACCGAAGCAAGTAAGGGAAGCTTGCATAATCCACTTGTATCACAGGAATGAGGAAATGATTGCATGATCCTGAATAATATACCCTTGGTACGAGTAAAATCAGTATATGCTTTCAGCTCAATGCCAATGCAAAAAAAAGAAGATGGAAATAGACTTGCAATGACCTATGTTTGTAAGTCCAAGGCATATGCCTGGACAAGACTCCGAAGTCAGTGATGAATACAAAAATGCATCGCATTAGCCTTTATAGCCTTGCACCCTTAGCAGAACAAGGATAAGTAGGAAAGCTGAGGAGATACATATAAAGGTGAGGAGTTACGTATGGAAACTATGTTTAAGGCATCATACTTGCAAAGCATACTTGGAAATGCAAATCAACTTACATTTTTCTGATGAGAAGTAAAGCGTTACGGCTCTATCACTGTGTTACAAGTGGCACATAGGGGAGTTTTGGCCTGCGTTGGAGGTGAAATTTTTCGTCCTATCATATATTTTCTTATGAAGTTCTTAGTATTGAAATGTGTTATACTTGATGATAATGCATGTGTACTATAGAGTATGATCTTCTGTCAAAACAAACTTCAATATTCCGCCTTTTATTTTGTAGAACAACTATTAAAGGTGTGTATTAGGTGTATTTTACATATACTTAATTTTCTATGTATTGTTGTTAGCGGGATCATATATTATGGATCCTCGTGAAGTTTTAATGATGGTAAACTTGATGAGAACACATGTGTACTATAAAATATAAAATATGATTTTCTATGAAAACAGACTTTCATATTCCAAGTTCTAATTTGCAGAATAACTATCAAAGGTATGTATTAGGTGTATTTTACATATACTTAATTATCTATGTATTTTTATGAGTGAGAACATATATCATGGATCCTCATGAAATTTAAATGAACACGCAACGAAAGATAGAGAACTAAATTCAACGAAATTTAAATTGAATACTAACGTTGTTGGCTCCCCAAATACATCAAGTATAACCACTGGACAAGAAAAAAAGATTGAAACTAAAGTGAGTTTTAGAGTATAGGTTGGTTATGATCGATTTTACAAAGACAAATCAAATTGATCCCATTAAAGTGCGTGACAAATATGGCATGCTGTAAATTATGCAGAGACGATATGTCTGCGGATCCTAATGCTGGCATGTCATACCTCAAAGACATACTAAAGTTATTTGAAAAGATAAAGAACTTTTTCCTTACAAACCTTAATAGCCCATGATGCAAAAGCCTTCATTATTTTAAAATTTATGCAAGTTAGAGCAAGAAATAATATCATGAAATTAATTATCTTGCAAGAACTTCCTTTCCAATTTGTTGAAAATCCATTTTTAATGTACCAATGACAACTTGCATATTAAGTTTGTTAACTTTGGTCTAATTACTGTTTAAAATAATATTTTAATTGCAAAGAAGATAAAGAAGGTTTAAAGAAAATTCTTTTAAAACATTCATTAAAATTTTTGTGACATCTACATATAATAGCTTTTCTTATCTATTCTATTATATAAAGCGAACCCCTTAGCAAGGGTAGTTGAAGCTACAATTTTTGATATTCCATATTTGCCCTTAGTTTGATTTATTCTTTATGACATAACACAAAAAAATTGGGGGCCTCAAGATAAATTAACATCAATTCAATTGCATAAGGGGAACACTTTCTACACCATTAACAGATCTGTTTCAATACATGATCGAAATGAAGGAATCAGTGAAATTACAAACTGCTTTGAATTAAAAAATTAGTTAAGAAGGAAAAATTGAAGTTAATATGGGAAATTTTAATAGTACAGCACCAGCAAATTGAATGAGGAAGATGATGATATATCGATTGATTACTGTACAAATCGAAGAGAGTGCTAGCTTTAACCTTACATTTAACTCTTCTAAATATGTTGAAAAAATGAAAAGTAAAATATAAATTGAGAGAAAGAGGCAGCAGACTAAGTTCTGGATTTTCTTTTTATCTTTGATTTTACATGAAATGAACGCAAACTACCATATTGCCTTTTATGTTCTTACAACTGTTTACGATGGGTCCAGATCGTCTGTGCCACTGCTTGGGTGTGCCCTATGTGCCACACCAATAGAAACACGGTATTTTCTCTTGGATTTGTAATATCTTCTTTAACTAATTAATTATCTTTCCTAATCGATTAGTGTTGTATAAATAGAAAATCTATTTAGTTAGTCATGGTTAATGAGAGGAATGATGTGGCGTGTTTCTATTGGTATGGCACATAGGGCACACACAAGCAGTGGCACAGATGATCTCGACCCGTTTACGATGCATGTTTTGTGCAAAAGGTGGGACCAAACTTAGGAAGAAATAAATTTTATGGTATAACGTGGTCGAATAGGAATTGGTCCGACCCCTTATTCCATTTGTCTTTCATTTTCCCATTTTAATATATGGAATCTACTAGATAGGAAACAAGCCATTGTCTGTGCCCTCAAACGGAAAGAATTATCGACTATGGGTTGGAACTATCGACTGCGCACGCGCATACGCGCGTGCTTAACACTCTTGTTGATATAATAGTATGAACTTGAGTGAAGTTGTTAAAGTTGGTTCACAGTGAAATAATTGCTCGCCGCTGTTCGAACATTTTTGATCTAGCACCATCCCACCCAACTATTGAAGTATCAGTAGTATTCAATCAAGTCGGATAATTTTGACATATTTTTTATTTATCAAATGTTTATATTTATTTTTCGATGATTTTTAATAATAAAAGTGTGAAGACATCCTTTAGGTGAATGTCCAAAATTAGAGGTTCACTTAAAAAAAAATTTACCACATCATCCTCACAGTAAAGGGTTGGAGATGATTTTTTATAAATGTTATTGTGTATCACCTGGATTGAGACTTTCCTCTTCACATACATTCCATTGGAGAAGCTTTAAATAAACTTATATTTTTACTTTTTCTTCCTGAAAACCTAGAACAATAAAAAAAAATCCCACTTAAGAGCATCTCTAACAGAGGGTGAATTTAATTTATTTTGATGACACATAGGATTTTAGACCCCCATTTAGTATAAATGCATCTCCAATGGTTAGGTCCTACAAATTATGAGGGATCAAATACTAAATATGAAGGTGTTAAAGAAAGTCTTAACTACACCTTCGGGATGACCCCTAAATAATTTCATGCCATCAATTTTATTTTAAAAAAATAATTTTTTAAGCGTCTGAAGAACTGTCTTGTTAATAACGACGCTAGTAGTGGTTGTGGTAGTTTTATTTTCCATAAATTAGACATTGCTATTCAGAGAGGGGTTTGTGTCAAGCTTGTTGCTAGGTTGCCAACCAATAGCTTTGTATGAATTCTATTAAATTGGAAAAAAAAATAAAAAAAAAAGTTTAAAATGAAATCAAACTAAATATTTTCTTTTAATGTTTATCTAAATCCAAAATATATGGTATACCCTTAATTACTGGAGATGAGTTTTAATATGAAAAGGTCTTATTAATATCCAAGGATCAAATCTAAATAAATGGCATCTCCAATACTAGTGGTGAAGTCATAAATGGCATGACACATAGGATTTAACATTTTTTTTTACCAAAAGTTTATCTCCAACACTAGAGTGAAGGTCAATTAAAGATGATGACATGGCTACCATCTCATATGAAAGGGTAAAACAGAAAGTCATATCTTCACCTTCTCTATGACCCCGGGTCTGATGACACGTCATCATTAATATTTCAAATTTTAGGATAATAAGACCTTATATTGGAGATGAAAATTTAGGCAGAAGGTCTAACTTTCATTTGTTTTAGGCACATGAGAATGACCCCCAACAAAAATTTTTTTATTAAGACCTCCACAAAGGATGACCTTTACCCCTAAACTTTGGAGATGCTCTTATGGAAGCAGAGTTAATCAATTTTGATCATGATGATTTTGGGGATTAATCATGGGGAGAAGACTATAACATTAAACGATAAATAACAAATGACAAGCTTTTGCCTTGAGTACCAAGTCGGGACATCAAAATTAAATGCAAAGCCTGGGCCTGCCTAACAAATTAATCCAGGCCAGACCAAGGAGTGCCCATGAGTACATCGAGCTCGGGAAGGCCAGCACACCCAAGGTGAGACCAGGGGCCATGGCTTTTTTGTTTTAGTAACCACCATGCCAGGTGTAAGCTAATGTAGAATAAACACCATCTTGTGAGTATTGTGCCCCGTTAACTTTTTCTCTCTAGAACCTTCAGGAAACTGCGGCTTTAAAACTTCTCAGGTCTCGTCCCAATCCTATTTTCTGCTCGAGCTTTCTGAACTCTTCTCATCTATTCTACTCTCTTCACTCCTCTTTACTCACCCCTCTTCATCTATAAAACCTCATTTTCTCTGTTTCCTCTGCATTCAATCAAAGACATCAAAGCACAAAACTCTCGAACATTCAATTTTGTCTCCGACAAAAACTTCTCAGTTCCTTTTGTTTCGAGTTAATCAGCAATGGCAATGGCTATCAGAAGAACTATCACAACCCCCAATCTCGTCAACAAAATCTTCCACCCAATTTGTTCACCAGCTAGGGCTGTTATTCCATCATCAACTCGTTTCTTCAGCGATAGCAGCAGCACTCAAATGCAAAATCGTGACGAAATTGAGCGAGGAATTGATATCGATCGAAGATCTTCGGATTCTCTCTCTCGCCGCCGCGATACTTATCCTAGTCTCTTCTCAGGTAATGCCAATCAATTCCTTAATTTTATACTACTATTTCCCAATTTCGCGGTTTTGGGTGCTTAATTTCAGTGTTCTTTCTATTGGTTGCAGATGTATTTGATCCATTTTCACCATCAAGAAGCTTGAGTTCACTGTTCAACATGATGGATAACTTCATGGATTCTCCATTCACTAGCCCTAGAGGAGGACTCGGAAGCGGTGGATTAAGAAGGGGATGGGATGCAAGAGAAGATGAGAATTCTCTGTGTCTTAAAATTGATATGCCTGGACTTAGCAAAGAAGAGGTTAATGTGTCTGTGGATCAAAATACGCTCACTATCAAAGGAGAAGGTGGAAAAGAGACCGATGATGAAGAAAGTGTTAGAAGATACAGCAGCAGAATTGATCTTCCCCCAAAGGTCTATAAGTTGGATCAAATTAGAGCTGAAATGAAAAATGGTGTGTTGAAGGTTTTTGTTCCTAAAGTAAAAGAGGAAGAAAGGAGTGATGTTGTTCAGGTCAATGTAGAGTGAGGAAACAAGCAGTGGTAGTAGTGTCTACCTAGGAACTAGAAAGAGTTTTTGTGTAAGGTCCGTGTTTTCCCTTTATACTTGTTGTGTCGCGTCCTGAGATGATGTAAACCGCAGAGTTAACATATGAATGTGCAGTTTATCTTTGGAATATGTTTGTGGGTGTACCTTTATGGCCTGCTCAAGTGCTTACTAGAGTGAAGATCACCCTTTGTTCCCTTAATGCTCATCGGGTTGGGTGGTTATGGGGAGAGGTAATCCGCACCGTTTAGACCGTGAGTGCACATTTGATGTCTCGCTGACGTGGCCAGACCGTCTCAGTGCCCTTGTTGTCAAGGAAAACACTCTTCGCTCAACCAACTATACCGATATTTCGGTTTTCCATCTCGTTTCAATCTTCACACTAATCCGCTTCTCAATGCATCCCCACCATGTACATCCCGCCCGACAGATGTTGTCCGATCCGGAACAGCTGCTCGGGCTAAATCCATCTAGTCGTTGTTCTGTTCTGACCCGGCCACCATCGGTATCCGACCAGTCGTTTTTCAGTCGTTTTTCTTTTTGGGGCCTAACTGACCTGCCAACAAGGGATTTATCGCCCTTGCTTGTATAGATCTATCCCGATGAATTGAATTGAATTTTCTTTTCTTTGGGGACTAAATGACCTGTCAACGAAAAATTTACCGCCCTTATTTGCGATCTTTTGGGGACTAACTGACCTGCCAACAAGTGCTTGCTAGACTATCAGCGGTATATCTTGTTAATTTGTGGCCAATAGCCGAAAGCAAAGCCACAATTCTATTCATATATGAACATGGATCAAATCAGCTCACATATACACAAATGCTAGCTAGACTGACAATCAATAATCAAAAATTAGCTCAAAAGAAAACATACTGAACACTTCAATTTTTTGGTGCTAATCTCAACAAGTAGTAATGGGCTTCATGAAGAGATGAAATAGAACAGCATATGAAAAACTTTTAACAGCCGTAAGACCTTCTATGATGGTCTCTTTGTTGCTACCACTGATTATGATTCCGCGATCCTTTTTCTTTTTCTTCATCATTTTCTTCTTATTATTCGAGATTAGTCCTCTCATTGTCACTTGTCCTTTACCGACGTCCACCACGCAGTCCTCCACTCCTGTTGCAGCCCTCGAATATTAATTTGTACAACTCTTGGTTATCAAGAAAATAACAAAGTGATTCTTATCAGGTCTAGTTTCTAACAGTTTGAAGTTAATGGAGCCAGAACTAATGCAAATGCCGGTACTGGTTGGTCTTTTGTGATCGACCATCCCGATAATAAAAAATCCCATGGAGTTGGGGTAATTGTTCCAGATATTACTCAAAGAAAACTAGCACGGTAGAATCTTAACATTAACTATTGTAGTACTTTGGAGTAGGAATATACCGTTCATCTTGGAAATTAACTGCGATACTCTTTGTTGGCAATGATCACAGCCCATGTTGGCACTAACCACGATCACCTGAAACTAGAATTTTACTTCCAAGTGAAAACAAGACCGTCAGATACACCAACATATTCTATGCTCAAGTCTAAAACCCGTCGATTGAAGTTCTCAAGCAACTTGCCCCACACCTAGAAATATGAAACTAAATAATTAAGTAGGTCCGGGTTTAAACCTTAAGCCAGGAGCATCCAAGGTTGAGGTTGCCCCTTCTGTATAACATTCCATCAAACCTCAAAAGTCTAGAAGTTGACACTTTTTATCTTTATGTTGTTTTGATCTTCTCTATTTTTTAATAATTAAATTGAAATGAAAGATGCTAACACGCAAAAATAAGATTGTATAATTATTTTCATATCATCCAAGACTCTCTCAAGTCTCAACTTTGTTGTGCACAACCTTTACTTGTTTGTCTTGGTTTCTAAATGGATAACCAAATGGGCCCTCATTTAGGTTGAAATTTCTATCAGGTTAGGTTAATCAAATGATGATTGTCATTATAACAATGGACTTATCAAGGAGTACTTATGATATTTGATAATAATTACAACTTAGGAATCAACACAAAAATCATCAGACTTATCAGCTATGGAAAAATGTATCATGGGTACGCCAAAAGTGAGTGACGCAGTTAGTAGCTTGTGACTTTATACAGAGTTGTAAAATAAACGAGCCAAAGCAACTAATTAGGAAATGCTAATAAAAAAATTCCCACTGCTCAAATGAGGCTACAAAGTGACCCATGTCTCATGTTGTACATATCTCAGTCTGTAGTTTTAAGAAAAAAAAAAGATTTTAAATTGATCGTAGAAAACAATAAAGTTGGTTAACATTTGCATAAAATCTTCTCAGGCCAGCTATGTCCATTCATTACTGACCGTTATGATTTCCAGATATCTCACTTGGTTCAGAAAAAAAGATGATGAAGAAGAAAGAAGAACAGATTCTAGAACTACATCTTGCAGTATGTAATTAAACTGTTCTTTCTCTGAAGATGGCAATTATTCAAAGATTCAAGTTTTGACAGAAAATCTTGAAGAAAGAATTCAAAGAAAAGTGGCCTAATTAAACAAGAATTTCACAAATAATTTGCCTACTTTTTAAGCTCCCCGGAAAGACATAACAGCGAGTTGAACGGAAAAAAACAAAGAGAGGATAATATTGATGAAAAAACATTATGAAAAGAAACACCAATTCTATTGTAACTAAGATGAAGCAAGAAATTTTCATAAACTTACTGCTGGAAGAGTGAGGTTCTCTGCGTATTTAAGTGCTTGCCTGTTTTCAATTTCTTCCATTATATTCAATCGTCCTCCTCCACTTGCATGCATATATATAAGACTAAAACGAATTTCTTGTTCTTATCTCCCTTTCTCTCTCTCTATGTTAACGTAATTGTAACACTTCAATGGAGAAATTTGACTATTAGCTGCAAAAGATTACCAGAATATTTGACTGTATTCAATATGGAGATGAGGATTATATTTAGTACCATCAAACGAAATGTTCTGGATATATATATGTATATATAGGAAAAAAAAAGGTGAGGGAGAGGGCTGCTAAGTGCTGACAAGAAGAGGGAATCAGTCATGCTTACTTATGCAGGTTAACGACTAATAAAATATTGAGTAGTCCTCTCCTACCCTTCTTTTGATTGTTAGGTGTCCTTTTCATCATCGCCGATAGGAAAAAAATCCAAAACAAAGGCAATTTGGCTCGTGCTCAAAATGTCCATGACATCACATTCTAAATCTCGCAATCCCAAAAATGAGACTCAGAGTTTGGCAATTTGGCTCATGCTCAAAAAGACATTTAGAATGTCATGTAAGTGCCCTTGGAAACAGTCGCGCAAAAATTACTATGTTATTTACTGTGCAAATTGCATTTTCGTCTGTTTATGTATTGAAGTGTGAAGTTATTCTCTCTAGCAGACAATGAACCTAACTACCTAAGCACTGTAAAACTGACATATATTTTGTCATCCTATATCATTTCTTCTTTAAT
Source organism: Papaver somniferum (assembly GCF_003573695.1). Classification (NCBI taxonomy): domain Eukaryota; kingdom Viridiplantae; phylum Streptophyta; class Magnoliopsida; order Ranunculales; family Papaveraceae; genus Papaver; species Papaver somniferum. Next base: position 103,972,243 of record NC_039365.1, on the reverse strand, counting down.
CGGATTAGTGTCATATTTTAAACACTGTCTGCGGCTGATCATGGCAAGAGCAAGGCAACCAATAGTAAATTAAGCTAAAAAAGAAATACAACTTTGTTTCAATGTCCATTATTCCATTAGCATATACAATAAAATTAAGGGTTAAGCGGCAAAATGCCCCAAAATGGACCCCATAGTTGTGAAAACGCCCCGGACGTTAGGCGAAAGATTAAAATGCCCCAAAATAGAATCAAAATGCCCCAGACGTTAATTTTGCCGTTAATAGTCAAAAATGAGGCATTTTAATTTTTTTGACCGGTCAACTGTTACATGAATGCCCCAAAATGCCCTTCGACAGAAATAACACTGGACTGATGACACGTGAACTTAACTGAAACCTGTACCACATGTGTGAATCGTTCGAGTACCATCAAAGCTTATCTTGTCGATGAGACACAGAAAAATCAAAACACAGAACGAGACAGACAGACAGAGATCTCGAGAGACAGACAGAGAGAGATCGAGAGACAGTCAGAGAGAGATCGAGAGACGGAGAAGAACTGTGAAGTTGCAGATCGAGAAGAGGAGATAGATGAGTCAGAGAAGATAAGATCGAGGAAGAACTGTGAAGTTGCAGATCGAGAAGAGGAGATAGATGAGACGGAGAAGATAAGATCGAGGAAGAACTGTGAAGTTGCAGATCGAGAAGAGGAAATAGATGAGACGGAGAAGATAAGATCGAGGAAGAACTGTGAAGTTGCAGGAAGAACAGGTAACTTATAACCCTAATTTTGTTTTACAATTTGGGGTTTTCGAAACCCAACCTTGGTCTGCTGGTATCTGCTATTAGGGTTTCAGGGAGTATAAATGAAATTAGGGTTTCATTAGCTGTAGAATAGGTTTCACCACAGTTGTAACTAGGGTTTCAGGGAAACAAAATTGGGTTTCATGGAAACAAAATTAGGGTTTCAATAACTCTAATTAGGGTTTGAATAAAACGAAATTAGGGATTAAAATGTTGCGTTTTTGAATTTTTAGCAGATGAAAAATGTTTATATGATTTAGGTTTAATATCTTTCAATGCAGATATGATTTATGCATGGAATGTATCTCCCATATATACTCAAGAGGGATATTTCTCTGTGGTGTATTGTTTAATTGAATTAATTCTCATACAAGGTGGAGCTAGAGCTCATTTTGTAATGTTAGTGTGTTCCCACAAATAATCCTTGTTTAGGCAATTGCCCCTTATGGATGCTGGACTACCAGCTGAGGGAAAAGATAGTTTGTATTTGGTTAGCTGAGATAGAAAATTTATTGCATTTAGATGTTTGTTTCGGGTTTGTATAGTGTTTTTACTAAATTGTCGAGCATCAAGGAAACCATTACAACCAAAAGTGAGGATTGGAGATCTTTGTATGTTTGGCAGAAATGTAGCATCATATATGTAAAGAACACAAGCTTATACACCAGACGTTGTGTTTCACTAACCACGTGACAGATATTAAGTTTCAATAGTGATTACAGTTGTTGTCCTTTAGTGTACTTCCAGGTCTATAGACTACAATCACAGGCTGACCCTAGACTTCTTGAGATCCTAGTGCAAACTTGCCTGATCAAAATGCTTTAAGTTCTGCTGTTTTCCTTATGTGAAAACAGCAGAACTTAAAATCTCCATTGTTTCTTATTAATTATTCTTAGTCCTGCTGTTTTCTTATTTAGTACTGTTATGCAAAATTGTGTTAGGGTTCAGTATATCCTTGATTGATGTAGAACCTGGCTGATTTTACAGTGGGCAGCATTATTTGGATTTGGGTTTGGTGACTAATGTGCTCATATATGCAAATCCAAATATGTTTATTTTTTCTTAAAAAAACACCTTTTTAAAAAAAAACACCTTTTTAATTGCGCATTTGAATAATACCTTTTTAATTGCGCATTTGAATAATATTTGCCCTTGTGTTTTTTTTCCAGGCATCTGTACAAGAATTTCTTGACCAAGGGATTCAGGAATCCAAGACTAACTCAGCTTCTTTGGCAGGCTGCCAAGGCATACAAGTATAAACACTGGGAGGTAAGTAATGTTTTTATTATATTTGATTATAATGAGTGCGAAATATTTTTAGTCAAATGATATAACTTAGATACATATTTTCTAGGAGGCTATGCAAGAAATGGAAGCATTAGATGCCAAGGCATACAAATACCTGATTGATGCAGAGCCGAAGTCTTGGGCTAGATCATGGTTTCCTCACGATGTGGCTTGTGAGCACATCTACTCAAACTTTTCAGAAAGTTTTAATAACATGGCCCTGAAAATCAGAGACAAGCCTCTCACTCAATTGGTTGATATGTATACACACTTGGTGATGGTGTTGTTTTCAAATAGAAGAAAGCTTGCTGACACGTGGCAATCTGGTGATCTTGTTCCTGCTGCGAATGATCTCATTAAGGTGATGTGCAATATTAGAGGAAACTTCCGTTGTGATCCTTCTGAAGAGCGCAAAGTGTATCAGGTTACAAACAAAGTTAGCGACAAAGTATTTATTGTTCGAATAGAAGAACGATCTTGTACATGTAGACAGTGGCAGTTGAGACAGTTCCCATGCTTACATGCTGTGGTTGCATTGTTTAAATTGAATCCTGATTGGTCCAAGTGAGTAAATTTATTACACCTAATAAGTTGAATTTGGTTAGTAAATAAATGAATGATGGCTGATTGAACCAATAATGTGTGCAGGTACTGCAGTAAATATTACACTGTGGATAGCTACAAGACCACCTACAAATGGTCAATAACCCCATTGGGAGACATTGATGACTATCAGAATAAGGTTTGTCTAGCATTGAGCGGTTTCAGATGCTTTAACTTTTTCATTGTCTGCTTTCGTTTATTTTTGTTTTGAGAATCTTTTTCATTGAATTTAATTATCTACTTTTGTTTTGTGAATCTTTTTGTTGAATAATATTATCTAATTTGTACTTTTACTTTATTATATGTATTTTTTTTTACATTATTCTCTAGATCTGTGAATTTCCAATAATCGTTTTTTTGTTTGTAGACAAATATCAGCATTATGTATCCACACAGACTAAGAGATAAGGGAAGACCTTGTGTCAAAAGAAAGAAGTCTTGGATGGAGAAGAACAAGCCGCGTAAAAGAGTAACAAAATGCAGTGTGTGTAAAGATCTTGATCATAATATCCGTACTTGTCAAGGTCCTCCAGTTGGATCTAACCCAAAGAAGAAAGGAGTAAGAATGGAGTGTTCTGTTAATGGGGATGAATTCTGTGTTACTGTTGCACCAACAAAGAAGATGAGGAAGGCCTTGTCTGCACCAACTATTGGAACAACATCTGCATCAAAGAAATCTACTAATATACCTCCATTGTCAAAGGGCAAAGCAGCTGCTGCCACACCATGTTCTTCTTCAGCTGGTTCCCAGAAAAAGGATAAGACAACGACACAATCCTCTACTGCAGGTGATGCTGGTGCTAAAAGGAAGGTGCCACATCCAACTACTTCTTCTACACCTTCTATTGCCTGTTTTAACCAGACTTATAATGGTCCTGTTAAGATATCTAGCCAAACAATCAACATTACTCAACCATCATCAAAAAGGGTTAGAAAGCCTAACTCTAAATATGAGTAGCCAGAAATGTTGGGCTCCTGTTCAATTATGTTTTTTAGCATTTCTAGATCTATGAAATTTTATTGGCAAACTTATTAGTAGACCGTTTATGTTTAAGAGTTTTAACAGTCTTTTGTTTATGAATCTATGGTTTTAAAAAGTATGGAGACAATTATGGTTTTATTTCTTAATTCATGAGTTAACAGTCTTTTGTTGATGAATCTATGGTTTGAATTGATGCCCACTTAATCTGTAACCGTTAGTCTGAATTGATGTCACTGATGACACACGTGTCACATGTTTAGTACACGATGGCAAAATGCCCCACGTGTCATCTTATTTGTCAAAAGGGTATAAATGTCATATTTTCACATGTACGGATCACATGCTTTTGAATTTGACCACTTAACTGTGTCTAACGGCAAAATTAACGTCTGGGGCATTTTGATTCTATTTTGGGGCATTTTAATCTTTCGCCTAACGTCCGGGGCATTTTCACAACTATGGGGTCCATTTTGGGGTATTTTTATCTTTCGCCTAACGTTCGGGGCATTTTAATCTTTCGCCTAACGTCCAAGTACAAATTGACTTTATATCTCCAATGGGCGTTGGAATTAATCATACCTAATTACCTATTCCTCAAGGCATTTTGTTTAATGTTAGTGCACACATCGGTCTCACCTAACTTTCTTGTTTCTGGACTTTTTCTTTATTTTCAAAATTCTGCTATCCCAAGGCTGCCCTTTCAGATAGAAATGCAGGAGGACCTTTTCCTTGCGATTTTTGCATGAAAACCTGCGATGAAAAGGTTCTATATGATTTCTTAGTCCAGGATCTAAGAGAAATTCTGAGTCGGAAATCCCAATCATACAAAATAATGATATATTTATGTATTCAGAAGATGTCTACCACACTCTACAGGGTCAAGTATGTAACATGTTATAGGGGCGACATGGTTTATTAGATGGGTGACATTCTAATAGGATAAAAAGGATCATTACATGATCATTCAAGGTGTCCTTTATAAAAAAATACTGGAAATGACAAATTAATCCTCATAATTGATAACTTAATTTAATGATGATAATCAAGTTTAGTGTTAATGACTAATTTCACTTATGTTAACTCAAAATCAAAACAAAAATCAGATTTTTAGAGTTAAAAAAAAATAAAAAGTTTAGAGGAGAAGGTCAATCTCAATCAATTGAAGAAATTAACCAACAAAATGAAGAACCAGAACCTGAAAATGATCGGGTATACTTCTAAATTAGTCCCAACTAGCTTTTTGTTGCTCAAGTTATCTAAAATACGTAAAAAATTCATTTTTTTTACATTTTCACAGCTAATTACGGTTGGAATTTTGCTCATAACCAACCGTAAATCGAAGTTACTGTTCGTAAAAGATGAACTACCAACCGTAACTGGTTAAATTTGAAGAAAACCCAATCGTAAAACCAGTTATGGTTGGTGACTAAATGCTCGATACCAACCGTAACTCTGTTACAGTTGGTAACCAAATGTTCAATACCAACCGTAACTCTGTTACGGTTGGTAACCAAATGCTCGATACCAACCGTAACTGAGTTACGGTTCGTAAACTAAAATGGTTACCAACCGTAACTGAAGAAAATTCTCAGATATAAGAACATACGGTTGGTAATTGAACTATTACCAACCGTAATAACATCAACCAGTTACGGTTCGTAATTGAGTTAAAATCAACCGTAACTCACATAAACTCAGAAATTTCAATTTCAATTTTCATCTAAAACCCTAATTTTTGATAGAAATTAAACTTAAATCGAATAAAATAAACCAAATCTTAACTGGGTTTTCAAAACATACCTCATATACGTCATTACACTACACTTGATTAATTTTCGAATCGTCGATTAATCAAAGATGATGAAATTTTGAGTTTTAATGGAGGTTACGGTTGATGGGAGGAGGAGGAGAGAAGAAGAAAGAAAACAAATTTTCAATTTAGCTTTGATTTAGGTTAAAAAATGGGGAGGATAATCTAGTTAATTTATACCCTTTATAGGACATCCCCTAACCAACTAGAGGGACATTACTATCACACTGCCGCCCCTCTAATAAACCATGCCGCCACTGTAAAAGGTTACTAAAGTATACTCTGCACTTACTGGCCACCTGATATAGAAACAAATAGGAAGCCGAGCTGTAAATGTATATTCTAATTAATCTGTAAACTTATAATAGTACCATATTTTAATCTTTGTCTTCGGCCTTAACATGGCACTGCCATGTTAAGGCCACCAAAGAAGTTTTTTATATGTTGCACATTGCACGCCGTATAAGTCTAGGGTTAATGGGCTTCATGTTTCGCCAACAACTTTGAATGTATAATAAAATTAGCTTACAAAGACATTGATCTGAAACCATGATATTAAGATAATGGATAATAACCTAAGCTAATCATGGATTTTTCCTTCAACATCTTATGACTCTTATCCTTCATCTTTTTTTCCTTCCCGTGGTGATCGACACTTGAGACAGTTTGTTGTTGAACTATTTGTAAGATGGAAAATAATTCTATGATGTGGCTAGCAGTCGTTTTAAGGTGCGAGTGCTGACCAACTTCTGTCACTACGCACATCGAAATAATATCATTGCAAAGTAAAGTCATCAGGAATCTTGCAAATTGAAGTCATTAGTAACCTTGCATGTATGACATCCAATGAGGGTATGTTATAGTTAACTCTTGGTAACATACTAAATGCAAGTTTAAAATCTGGTATTAATAAAATTGTTTCGATTCAAAACCGTTTGAAGGCCATAGTTAAAACCACAAAAGTCACCCTTACGCAACCAATTCACCCAACGCTCAATTTTTGTAAAATTTATACATATGAATCCAGTTTAAATTAAAACAAAAGTAGATAACACTTCAGAAAGAAAAATAACTACGATACTATGGACATAAGTATACAGAATTAGCTGTACACGTACCACTCATTTCAAGCTCATGTGCTTCCTACCGGATACGTCTTCAGACCATCGAAGAATTTGCATGGCTTTGTACTAAGTTGCATCTATACGCAATTTTTCGAAAATCTTCAAGACTTAGCTAATGGGAAAAACAAGCAGGTAAGAGGAAACCCACTGATAAGTTTTACAAAGAATAACAATGTCTAAGCAATTTCACTTGGATAGTGAGCATAAAAAAATTGTATAATTCTTCAGATGTCCAAGATATGTTAAAGTTCAATGCAGAGAATAGAATGTGCAAAAATAAAAATTCGCCCATGCCGACCCATTTGCAACTCCAATAAATGAAACACTCAGAGAACAGGTCAGTCGAAAAAGTGCACTTTACTTTACATGATTATAATTATTTTTAGAGGCTAGGATGTGGAGCATATTAACAGCATTCCTTTCAGAAGCATGTGATACTAAAAACTGAATCATCTTTGTAAATTAATGATTACTTAGGTGGGAGAGATCTAAGAGACTACAATGAAATGATAAGAATAGATGTAAGGATGTAGCTACCAACAGATATAGAGATGCTCAGAATTGACATATGACATAGATTTGAACAAATAACCAAAGGACATAGTTCTCAACCAATTCACAATTGCTTGGAAGCATTTAGGACGATGATAATAATATAAATAAATATCATTCCATAGTGATGCAGGAGCAGTTTCCCCATGATCACTGGAGTCAAACATGATTAAGCCCCTCGGTGACAGATCTATAATATAAAGCGAACGATTTGGCCTTTCTATTAGTCATGTCATTTGGGCTCCCTTCAGTACATAGGAACAGGATGTCACCATTTTATTCTTTAGTGCATTAGAAGTATTCTAGCAAAATAATATGTACAAAAAGAAATACCAACCTTTCCATCTCCATCACTATCAAAGCAATGAATCATAGCAGCCATCTCCTCATCGGACCATGAAAAATCATGTTCAGTTGCTACTCTTTGCAAATCTCTTTTAGTTATACTCCCTTTCCCCGCTTCTGTAATATCAACACTACACCTTATCAATGGATGCCAAAAGTAACACATGGTGAGAGTGAATGGAAGAATATATTACACAATTATAAAATTTGGTTGATTTATGATAGAGATATTTCATTCTTAACCTATACCCAATGTCCTTATCGTCTTTTCAGACTTTATGGTTTGGGTATTCATCATTCATTACATTAAAAGAGATTTCTGCAACAGTAACAGGATAACTTGATAGGAACGAATAATGGACGTCATGCATGTTGTTAATGTTAATTAGAAGAAGGAAAACATACAGGATTTAAAAGGCCATGTGTACAGTTAACAGCAATCGAATGAGAAGTGTCCCACTATTTCTTCAGAAAAATTTCTACACATGTAAAGCTGCTAGAAAGGTCAGCATGAAACACTCACCGTCAAACTGAAAGAAGTGAATGATCACCTGATCCTCCGTCATCTGCACCCGGCTCGTATTCTGGGCAACATAAAAGACTAAAGTAGTTCAGTAAATTCAAACAAAACAATCATGGATTTCAACTTGGATAAAAATGTGGAGGGAGGGCAGATGGGAACAACAGTCAAAAGCAGAGACACACCGGCTTTATTCTTTTTCTCCTTTCATCATTTTCCTTGACTTTGCCCCCACCTTTTCTTTTAGTTAGATTAGAATACTGAAGAGGCTCTTGATTCACAGCTTCTGAGCCCTCAAGCGAAAGAGCAATCGCCTGAATCAACATTGCACAAACGGTAAAACCTCTCTCACGATTAATTGGTACTCAGTGTGCAGGCCATAAAAATAAAAAATTTAGTACGAAATGTAGTTACTTAGATACCACAGATTCCACCACAACACTAACAACTCGTAAAAGGACGATACATGTTGACAAAACCTAGACCATTTCATCAGGTTACCAGAACCGGTTTTGAATGATAAAGCTTTAACATATGACGAATTCAACCACCCTTTGTCTCGTTTCATTCTCCACCAGGCTCGAACATAAAACTAAAAAAGATACAAAGGAAAAAGAAAAGTAAAACATTTTTCTACCGTCTCCCATGAGTTACCTGCATTAGAGCTTTTTCCTCATCACAAATGAAATCTGATTCACTTATATTCTTCCGCCGAAGTTGTTTCTTACCTTTTCTCCTTTTTGGAGACTGTATGTTTTTTCCCTGAAAGAAGACAAAACTAGAATATATCAGTAGGGTAATTTAGTGAAATCTTCTAAAGAGTAGTAAATATCCAGATAACATGTACATAGTACATGAACCAAGATAATATATCACAGCAGGTAACAATGTTTAATACCATAATGTCCAACGCACCCAGTAGAACTGTTTAAGCACCGGCCGAGGGTGCTTAAACTTGAACTACGGCAAGAGTAACCAAGTAAGAGGTTCATTGTTCACACTTACCTAGATGCATTATGCGAATATACAATGACATAATATCAAATATGCAGCACACCCAATCAACACAATTTCAATTACACAAGCATTCTATTCAATTTCACTAGAAAAATCTACTTTCAAAGATTAGAACTTTTAACCCAACTTAAGCAATTAACTTGTTATTTTACATAAATCCCTAGTCTAAACCCAGAAAGAAATATGATTCCCAAAAAAAATAGGGATTTTTAACAAACTGCCACACTTGCAAATCCCGATTCAAGAAAATGCCACCGTTTTTTTCAGAGTTTATTAAATGCCACAACCGTTAGTTTTTCCGTCAGGACCCACACACTTGGTCTTTTTCGCTGACTCGGTCAAAAGAATCTTTCGTGATTTACATATTTACCCTTGAAAACCCTATTATACTAGTCATGGGTTCACCGTCTTTATCACCGGTAAACAAAAAAAAGAAAAGAATAACATGAGGAAATGTGTTGCTTCCGTGAATCATTTTTCAGAGCCTACAATGGGTATTTGCCAGGGTCTATCAAGAGCTTTTATATCTCGACTTCCAGGCTGAAATGAGTTCGAAATGCTGAGCAGTTGATGGTTTTGAAGACCAATTAAACCAGTGAAGATAATGGTCTTGTTGGTTGATAATTTGGACTGGATTTGGAGATTTATGATTGTTGAATAGTTTCTGAACTATGGGTTTGTTGTGAATTGAATTTGCAGGTGTTTCAGTGAGTTTAGAAGCGCTAGAAATTTCAATGTTACACCAAGATGAGAATGGCACATTAGGTGTTCGATAAAAGTCCTAAATGGATTTTTCTTCACCTCTTCAAGCTCAGTTTCTACAAGTTGAGCCTGTGTACAAGGGATGTTGCTGAAAGTTGTTGAATAGAAGATGAGTTCAACTCGGATTCGAGTTTTGAGTGATTTTGGGGATGAAATTAATATCGAATTGAATTTTAGGGTTCAGTGAAGAACATCTTCAAGGAAAGGAAGTTGATGAGAACAAGGGATAAGAAGACACTCCTGCTACTGCCATTGATAGTACTTGAGGAAATGATGTTGCTGTTGATATTATAGATGAACTGAAGATAGGTTTGAGCTGGAATTGCAGGTGTGTTTTGCAGTGGTAATTGCAACAGAATTGAAGGTGGTTTGTGCTTGGTTAATGTCACAGGAGCTGCAGGGAGTTGCTGTAGGCTCTTGAGATGAAGCAAGAGAAAATGACTGCGATGGTTGGTGATGAATTGCCATGGAACTGAAGTGTTGCTACAGAGTTCCATGGGTATTTGGTGACTTAGATAATGCTAGGACAGGTGACATGACAGTGTTGATGCTGGAGAGTTTTACTGGTGGATGTTGCAGGTGCAGTGAACCCAAGAACAAGGAGGAATCGGTGATGGATTACGGATGGGTATGATGCTGTTGAACTGGACATGGCGAGATTGCAAGCGAGATGAGTAACAGATTTGCTGGTAATGAAATTGAATTGGCACTGGAAATGGTATGAGGAGATGTATGTTTATGAGATGAAATGGTGCAGCTGGTATTGTTGCCGCTGCAGTTTGGTGGTAGTTCTGATGTGTTCGCAGGCAGAGATTGTTGGAAATGAAGAAAGGAGGTTAAGCTGGTCGTGGTCCTGGTGAAGCTGAGTATGCCAGATTACAGGGTGATGGCTGGAGTAAATGGAGTTGAGATGTTTAAGCAGAGATAGAGCTGTGACAGATTTGAGGGTGTATATGTCTTTTACTAAGCTGGATAAATGCCACCTATGCACTAACTGATGGCAACAGTTTTTTTGGATGGAAAAGGTCAAACGTGTGGCATTAAATAAACTCTGAAAAAAACGGTGGCATTTTCTTAAACTGCAAATTGGAAGTGTGGCACTTTATTAAAATCCCCAAAAAAATATACCTGAAATAAATAAGAAATCATATTAATAAAAAAAATGTTGTTACCACCTTAGGACGACGAGAACGGGAACTACCAGCTTTGTTAATTTGATTAAATTCTTCTTCGTTCGAGTCTTCTCCGCTTGTAGAATAAGAAGAACTAACCCTAATTTCTTCTTCGCTATCAGATGGTTGTACATAATCATCATCATCATCCTTTTTGCTTTTCTTCCCGACTTTCCCCTTTTTCTGTTCATGTTGTTTTATTTTCCCTTTAGAACCAGAATATAAAGTAGCAGCGAGATTTGGTAATCGTAAAGCTTCCAATCTTGCCCTATTCTCTTGAATCCTGGACAATCTCTGCTTCTCATATTCTGTCATTCCATCATTCCCTTTCTCAGTATCGTCATCATCACTATCTGTAAATTCTTCGGCCTCTTCGGAACTCGATTTACTAGAGTTTCCGTCAGATTCTGATACAGAAAGATTTTCCTTTACCATTTCTGAGAAATTAGGTATCCGAATTTTTTGTTATTGGTTGGATTTTGACTAGAAGTGTTTACGGGTTCTTAGATTGAGAAAATTAGGGTTTCGAAGAAGCAGTGTAGTGACTAGTGAGGAGGATGCAGAACGCGGGAAAGTTTCAGCCCGCCAGGATGAGTTGAGTTTATGCGATTCCGCTGCAGGCAGAATGCAATTGCAGATCCTCTTTGATCGAAATGGGACGAGGAAATGGATATGGTTAAATCTTGCAGCCCGTCATAGAGGTAGGGCGGCACATCGGCCGGTCCGCTGGGTTTTTAGCCAAAACCAGGCCACCGAGCCAGACCATAGAAATCGCAAGTGTATGGTTCTTATGGAACTTAACAAACCAACTTTTTTTTATTCAGCCAAGTGCATAGGTGTTACCGTCCCAGTCAGTGTAGAGCCATTTTGGCGCAATACTACCGTCAGTGGCCTCGCTGATGAAGCTTACAATTTCGATGATGTAACGCCATCAAGTGTGAGACAAGAAAAACTCCTTAACATTATGTGATAGTGTTGCGTATCCTTGATTCAGAATAGGGACGCAGTGCAAGTCATGGAATGATTTAGGCATCGGCCCAAACATTGGCAAAGGCTTGGACAATGCATATGCAACAATGACGTTGCCAAATATGACATTGTTGGCTATTGCTCGGCAAAAAAAAATACAAGTGATGCATTTAATGTATGACGTTGAACCCCAAGCAGCGGGCCAAGGCATGATTGGCATGACTTTACTCGGATGTCGGCATCAATATGAGATAAATGCATGGCCATGATAATTGTAATCCCACGATGGTTGTACATTGGCTCAAGATGTCAGTTTCAAGTTGTATGCGCATCACACACATGCCATAGCAAATGAGTGGTTTTGAGACGGTTACAAAGTGGATTTATAACCGAGTTTGGCATTCCCTTACCGTTGAGGATAAGTGTGGCGTCAATCTGTAGGACAACACAAAAGCTAGCAGTTATAAAGCATTATATGCGGTAATGGAAACCACCCTTTGGATACTTGGTTGTCCAAGGCTTGTGTATTCGGATATGCACAGTTTTTGGCTATGTAACTACTGTATAAATAGTGTGAGAGGCATTGTAAATTAGTAGACTTACAAAAAGGAGAGTTTGTAGAGATGTAATCTCATGTTTTAGAGAATAAGGCATCACTAAGAGGGTGATGTCCTGTTTAGTCCATTGGTTGGACAGAAGTTTTGTAATCTTCCTTTGATGCAATAAAACGAGTTTGTTGCATTATGTCTTTGTGTTCATTGTGTCGCTGATTTTGTGAGTTGGTCAATTTGATTGATGCATTGGAAACTCTTATACTTACGGGAGCATAAAGAGTTAGAAAGAAAATAAGAAACACTTATGTTGCGTAAAACCTTAAGACTGAATGCAGGTGCATACTTTGATGCAAGTGTGCAAGGCCGAGTACTTGTGAATGAAGTTGATTCACTGAACCACAAAGTATTGCCGCTCATACCCATGGAAATTTTAGGCTGCAAAATGGGCATGTGACAATAGGAAAAGTAGATTTTCTACTATGATGAAAGCATTTGGCGGCTCATCAAGAAGCGCGCGATCTATGTAAATCCGCTGGCGGTTAAGTGCATTCTACGCGGTGCATGTGAGACCGTTGGCGGCTGATAGTAGGCCGCTGGCTAATTTAATAAAGTCGTCAACGACTACTTTGCTACAGTAAAAACGGCTATGTTTTTACCATTATACATTACCACCATTTTTAAGCACTCCACTCACACCAAAGTTCACTTCTCATGAATTTTCTCTATTAAATCTCTATTAATTTTTATTCTAGTGTTTTACATTTCTTAAGTGAAACTAGTAAAACATGTGTGCGATGCAGATGCTTGAATTTGATTCTTTTAACAACACCAAATTCGGTAATAATAAAAAAATTCTTAAAATAAAAATTTAATATTCTTATTTGCACTCATTGGGTAGATAATTCAAAGAGCTTTCTAAATATACTAATTTTGCAAAAAAAACGGTTTGTATTTTGAAAGATATCTAAGTTTTAAATTTTTTGATATATTTTTAAAACAATGGCATTCATGTGAATATATAAACATTGATTTAATGTACATTTTTACACTTGAATACATATGTATAATGTTTGATATTGAAGGTTATATTAGTATTATAATGGTGACACCAAACTATTTTTGTCTTTTTGTGACCAACCAAAAAGAAGGCTTTGACAAAAAGGAATCTTTTCTTTATTATAATATATATAAGAATAAGATAAGTCAAGATAAGATAAGATATAAAATGCCTCAAAAAGCTATTTTACTTTTTTGTGATGCCAAACTTGAAGTGGTTGTTTCTGAGATATAATATGATAATTTTAAACAAATTGAAAATAGTTAAAGGGTAGTGCAAGTTTTAGAAGTTAATCCAAAAAAAATGTTCTCCTAAAAGGAAAAAGAAAAGCTCCAGCTTTGAAAGTGAACAATCGAGGTTACAAAAACAAGGAAAAAACAGTTCATGAGCGCGTTGAATGGAAGATACGTCAAATAAAGTTAACCAGGATACTAAAGATTGTACTGGATTTTTATTAAAGTAATTATTTAATTAGATTCTTATTATTGTCTACGTTTATATCTTGTAAAAGAAATGGCAGTAATATTAATTCATGAAAATATTTAGACCTTAAATTAAATTTCCATTTTATATTAAGCGATACTTATTACTTTTAGACTTCCATATAAAGTAACTGAATTTCATGATAACATCAAAATGCATCAAATCCAGGTACATAAAGTTTATAAAGTTCATAGAATTCAAAATGCTTAAACTTTCTTTCGTTTTCTTCAACAAATTGGGCTTGAACCATGTTATTCTAGAAAAATAGATAAACAACAAGCTGGTTAAAATGTTTTTAATTAAAATGAGGACAAATGTATTAAAATACTTGATAGTTCTTCGTTGGACAATCCTGGATTATCATGGTGAACCATCCACAAAACTTATGTATAACGTCTGACATCCTTATTGATGAATGAAAATCTTAGTTTTAAGGCTCTTGTCGGTTCTTAATTTTTTATTTCACAAAACTATAAACCTTTGGCACACACTTTCCCATAAATATTGACTGGTCATATTTCCCATTACAATATGTAGCCGACATCGAATAAGAGCAGTGTATTCTTCCATAGTAAAGAGAGGGAGAGCAATTTGGGTGCAGTACAAATGTGATTGAGATGGACCATCTTTAAGGATGTTGAAACAATCTTAGTTAAGAAAAGGTTTATCCTTAGTTTCCTTTCATACATCTAGATCTATGTGGATAACTTCCTCTTCAGTTACACTGTTAAGTTTTTCTTGATCAAATTTTCTTACTTGAACAAAGAATCGTGTGATTGCATGATTAATTTATTGAAAATGAGTGTTGATGGGTAAAAGCGATTTACTGGTTCTTGAATAAAAGTGGAAAGTTTTGGGATATGAGGATCCTCGATTAATCAAGTTGTCTAAAACCTTTAATAGATGTACTTGAATTCGAGAAATCAATCTCTATGACTCCGGCCTAAACCAAGAAAATATCCGTTCCAGAGTCAATTCGGTCACAAAGACGAATGAGGGTCGATCTTTATGAGGGAAGATGAGAATATGTGGGATCAATGGTAGCTGATGGATTGTAAATGTGTTGAATTATCTGTGTTAAATCGAGAAAAAGACTTATATGTGGATTTTCGTAAAGTGGATTATGGTAAGCTCCCATATTATCAAGTGCTAGGTTGATAAACCTATTTATCGTAGAAGTAGTTAATGCATTGATTTCCAGTAAGTGGTGGCAGTTAAAGATGAGTGAAAAAGTAGGAAAGTGGGAAATCATGGTTAAACCAGTTATGCATTATGTGGGAGACTTGGTGGATTGTCCATATACTGCTTCACTTACTCCTTCAACTGCTGGCACGACTTACTCATTTTCTCATCATGGATTTATTGCTACATCGCACGTGTTATAGGCCGACAGACCAAAACCCTAGTGAATACCCCCTCCCGTGACATGGATTGATGTCTCATGTGAAGTCTGCTTTGCATTGGAGTATTTAGTTGGTCAATTGTTGATTTTTCTAGACTGTGGTTCTTAGCTTTAATAAATCGAGCATAGATCTCAATGATGAAAGTGATATGCTCTGTGACTCATCATTATGCATAATGAATTAAGCATAAGATGTATGTCGGGACAACAATATGCTTAGATGTTGAGTTTGATGAATAATTGATGATTGTGACATATCATCGTGCCAGTAGAGGAAGCAATTATACTCGAATGATTTAGATTGATAAAAACATATATTTTGTTAGAGCATATCTCGGTTGAACCCACCAATCGTTGGTATGTCAAGTTTGGTTGTCATATTTTAGTGAATCAAAACTAATGTTATGAGTCGCTTGATTATGTACTAGAGTCAACTTCGTATAGGTTAGATTGAAAGTATTAGGATAATGAGACATTACAAGTATTTGAAGACTTAAAGATGTGAAGAAGTAAGGAGTTACAACGACAACAATCATCCTTCTACTTGAGGTTAGTGATATTTGACTTGAACTGTTCCATTCCCTAACTGAAAATGTGGGGGTACAACAACCACACCCAATATTTCGGTTAGCAATCTGTATGGACTAACTTCAATATACTTTCTAGAGAATCAACTAGACAGTCAGACTCAATCGAGATAAAAGTATATCAAAGGGTTAATATCTCGATCTCTCGATTTGATCTATACTCAAGCAAATAGAAATCTTCGAGTCTTTATCAAATACTAGAGAGATAACTTGGATGGTACCAAAGACCAATATCCAAGTGTCAATCAATTTAAACCAACAACCAAAGGTTGGATATTCTAATTGATTGATCTCAACACACATCCTGTGATATTTCAATTATATAACAAAATATAATGTGGAATAGAAATAACACAGACACCATAAATTTTGTTAATGAGGAAACCGCAAATGCAGAAAAACCCCGGGACCTAGTCCAGATTAAACACCACACTTTATTAAGCCGCTACAGACACTAGCCGACTACAAACTAACTTCGGTCTGGACTTTAGTTGAACCCTAATCAATCTGTAACGCCCCCAAAGCTAGCAGCTGACTAATCCAAGAGATTAACTAAATATAGAAGCACTAAGAATCTAAAACATCTATTTAAACAATAAGAAAGAAGTTATAACAGAGATTAACCCGAATCTAACCTCTCTCTAAAATAATTATATATATACAAGAACTCCTCTCATGTGATACATAACAATAATCATTTGGTTTACAAAAAAAACATACACATATAAATATAGCAGAAGTTAACTAGCGAACTGAACCCTTGAAGCTTTCGCTGCGCAACTTTGATCTGTCTCTGAAACTGAAAGTGGGAATGGGTGAGCACATCATCCCTAAAAGGGGTGCCCAGTAGGAATAACATTTAACTTTCAAGTAATCAAGGCAAGATTTAGAAAACAATAATGTTTTCCCAAACATTAAAAAGTGACCAAGTCACTGAAATAAACAAACATGTATATGGACAAACTCCTTCTTCAAACAATGTATAATATGGTTGTGCAATTCCGAACTCGCAAATCCACACCTAATCGTATGTATGGATGTTGACGATTCCGAACTCGCAAACTGTCGACCAATATATCATAAAAGCTCTAGGTATAAATGTGAAGGAGCGTATCCTATATACCACAAATGGAAATTCTCATTTCCCATAACAATTCATATTGACAACAAAACATTACAAGTCCTTTCCAAACCATGGAAAGCTTAACATAAACAACAGAATTATCGTAATGCAATTTAAACAAGCATGAATTTAATGAAGAAAACTAGATAATGCATGAATTTAATGAATTTAAACTAGATAATGCATGAATTTGAGAAACATAAATCTTTGTAAAAGAAAACATTAATGGTTACAAGAGAGTCAAAAGTATTCCCACCTCTTTTGATGAAAAGCCACGCCTACCTCGAGATCCACGATCCACTGGTTCATCCTTCGAATCGATCGTTGATAATATAGACTAACTGTTAATCACACAAGAAGTCTAAGAATCTAGCCAAAATTGCTCACACAAGAATCATACAAGTCTATCTAATGGTTCTAAGCCCATTTATAATATCTCATTCTCTACCTTTAACATAACTAATACTTTACTAATCCAATTAGGCTGATTCTATAACCCGAAGCTAAGTCTTATGCATGTCTACAACTTTGTAGAAGAAACCAAAGTCTAATTCGGACCACAAGAGGTCCAAAACATTTAATGAAGAAAACTGTCCTAAGCCCAAGTCCGCCAAAGATAACTAACAGTCACTAATGTTCGAACTAACGGTCAAGGGTCAACTAACAGTCAACGTCCAAGTCAAGTCAAGGTCCTGGTCAAATGATCCACTGAGTCAAATAGGGTCAAGGGTTCAACCCAGGTCAAGATGGGGAACTCAGTGAGTAGGCTCAGTCAACTAGACTGATTCAGGTAAGTCTGGTTCACAAATAACTCAGTCAGAACTAAGTCAGAAACATAAGGTCAAGTCAGCTAAGCTGAAAGAACTCAGGCTATAACTCTCTACACAAATCATAACTCAAAAATAATTTCAACTCAAATATTCTTAAGTAAACTTCGGAAACAATTACAGACATAATCACTGCTTAATTACCTGCAGTTGCAGCTTTAATCTTTCACTAAAGCCACTGCTAACAACATTACAATCAACATCTTCTCAAACATCTCCCAAGTACACTCAAATTCCAATAACTATAACACTACTAACTTCTAGTCTATACTTCAATTGCAATAACAAACAACACTGCACATCCGTTACCCCCTGCAGTTCAGTACACCTTCCAGTCTTGTAAAACAAGAACTTCCTCATAACTACATAACACCAATCTCAATCTAATACTACTTGGACTTCAAACCACTATCATTTGTATCTCACCTGCAAAGTTCATTCTCCAAAATTCACATTCAAACTCCACAACTGAAACCAACCTATGATCTGTTTCAAATCAGATCACTTCAACACCACCAATTTCCCAGCATCACCACAACCACATTCTGCATTAGCATCCAATTTCACCTGCAACTCAGAGTCACTCAAGCACTTAAACCATTCACCAACACAAAACCACAAACACTCCATAACACCACCACAGTCTATTGTATTCGCAATATTCACCATCATGACTTGTAATATCCATTTTGCAGTTCTTTTTCCATACACATGCATCTATAACAATTCTAGGATCAATTAACAAACTTATAAACTTAGCAGCATTTTAAACCTTCACCTATTCAAGACTCCAACATATAATTCACATCAAACCCAAGCTACGGCCACATAACCATTCCCATCTCAACCCACAAGTTCTTAAACATTCACATATCAATAATTATCAAGAACAACATTTTAATGTTAACCAGAGAAGACGAATTACCTTAGAAAATATTCAATCGAGCATTTGAAATTACACCCTTATTTACTTGCCTCAATTCAGAACATCATCATCAAAGTTATCACCAATCACTTCATCTTCATCTTTGATACTCAGAAACCCTAAAACCAATTCTCAATCCTCTATTTTCTAATTCGAGTTGACAACATCAATTCAATCCTCAAATTAAGCAAACCCATCTTCTACTTTCTCCTAATCCAAAACCCTCAAGAACGAAACCCTGATTTCTCAATTACTCGAATGATATGCATCTCGGTAACCAAATCTTCAAATCAGTCAAACCCCATCTCTAATCAATCACATAAACACCCAATTTCATCTTCCTTGATTCAATTCAACAGATAACTCAATTTAAAATCCACGAAACCTAATTCTTATCTCCGTTGTTTCTTTAATCAACACCATCATACATACTTCATCTTTTGTTCACCTTTGTCAACCTCGGCTCCTTTGTTATTCCACACAAACCCTCAATCAAAACAAGAACCCTAACCACTCAGCTGATTTCCTATTCTTCTCCACCTTAATTAACAGCAACACCATCTCCGTCGTTTCCTAAATAACTTCCTCAGTAATTTATCTCAATCGATTCTAACGATTTACTCTCTGGTGAAAAGCAGAGAAGGAGCAGAAGAAAAGAAGAAGAATGAGAAGAGAGAAAAAGAAAGAAGAGAATAATGAAGAATAAGAAAAGAAGACACGAGTTAAATCTTCTCGGTCGGCTAGGGATAAGACCAAAGGAAGTTTATGGAACACCCACTGAAATGATAAGGGAAGTCCCAGACTGTCTAATGTCAAAAAGACTATTTTGCCATCCTTACTAAACCGACGTTTTCTTCTTTATCTGGCATCCGATCGACACGTTAGAATAGTCCATTCTGCATAACTTTTTGATATCTATCCAACGCTACTAGTTTCGTATCTAGATCGTTGTTAAATTAATTTCTACTAATTAACGTCCGTGTGTTGATGGTGGTTTTTAGCTTAGGGTTAAAATCATAAAACCGCACATCTGACATGACGTCACTATGACCATTAGCACATTTATTGAATGATCAGCATGCCTACGTAAGAATTACCAGGGTACCTTTTTTTTATGTGTCATGTTCCACGGCAGAACCCTTAACATTGACCGACATCATCTATGCCAATCCCTAATTCTCATGCTACCGTGCCAAGGCATGCCAACCATGTCAGCCGCACCACTGTGCCAATGACATGCCATGCCAGACACGTCTACCACGCCAAGGCATTCCAACCATGTCAGCCGCACCACTGTGCCAATGGCACGCCATGCCAGCCACGTCTACCGCACCAAGGCATACCAATCATGTCAGTTGCACCACTGTGCCAATGGCATTCCATGCCAGCCACGTCTACCGCGCCAAGGCATGCCAACCATGCCATCCTCACCACTGTGCCAATGGCATGCCATGCCAGCCACGTATACCGCACCAAGGCATGCCAACCATGCCAGCCGCACCACCGTGTCAATGGCATGCCATGCCAGCCACGTCTACCGTGCCAAGGCATGCCAACCGAAACACTGTGCCAATGGCATGCCATGCCAGCCATGTCGCACCATACCATGCCGTTCTTCCCTATGCGGCTACCAAAACCAAGGCGTGCGACGATCAACAACCACCCTTCCACCTTAGATGCAAATCTTAGCCGTCCAAGGTCGCCAACCAACGCATGGTAACCTTTGGCCCAAAACCCTAGTTTTAGCCACGCCAAACCGCGCCAAGGCATGCCATGCCACATGTGCCAATGGAATGCCAACCACCTTGTCGCACCATACCATGCCGGCCTTCCCTATGCGGCTACCAAAACGAAGGCGTGCGATGATCAACGGCCACCCTTCCACCTTAGATGGAAATCTTAGCCGTCCGAGGTCGCCAACCAACACATGGTAACCTTTGGCCAAAAACCCTAGTTTTGGCCATGCCAAACCACGCCAAGACATGCCATGCCACATGTGACAATGGCATGCCAACCACCTAGCTGCACCTTACCATGCCGGCTTTCCCTATGCTGCTACCAAAACGAAGGCGTGCGACGATCAACGACCACCCTTCCACTTTAGATGCAAATCTTAGCCGTCCAAGGTCGCCAACCAACGCATGGTAACCTTTGGCACAAAACCCTAGTTTTGTTCACGCAAACCGCGCCAAGGCATGTCATGCCACATGTTCCAATGGCATGCCAACCAGCTTGTCGTACCATACCATGGCGGCCTTTCCTATGCTGCTACCAAAACGAAGGCGTGCAACGATCAACGGCCACCCTTGTACCTTAGATGCAAATATTAGCCGTCCAAGGTTGCCAACCAACGCATGGTAACCTTTGGCCCAAAACCCTAGTTTTGGCCACACCAAACCACGCCAAGGCATGCCATGCCGCATGTGCCAATGGCATGCCAACCACCTTGCCGCACCATACCATGTCAGCCTTCCCTATGCGACTACCAAAACGAAGGCGTGCGACGATCAACGGCCACCCTTACACCTTAGATGCAAATCTTAGCCGTCCAAGGTTACCAGCTAATGCATGACAATTTTTGGCCCTAATTTGGTCACGCCAAAACAAATCCAAAACCCTAACTTTTGGCCGCGCCTAAACCAGGCCATATTAAAGCCATACCGAGCATGCTTTCATGCCACTGGCTACCAAACGAAGGGTTGCAATAATCAACGACTATCTTTCCTCTTAAGATGCAAAATCTCGATCGTCGAAGGTCACCACCGAGCCGGCAAGTCTCCCAATCTCAACTTTCCAGACAAAAATAACATGCTACATATTTTCCACGAAAACACTCGAGACATCAACACATATCACAAACTGGGGGATGCTCATGGGATATTGGTTTGGTGGTTTACAGCGTGCGGCGTACACTACGCCCGTTATAAGACAGTGTCCTAAGGATGAGGCGGTTAGTAAATACAGGGGGTGATGGTGAAACGCTTTCTTTTATGGAACATCAATTCCAGGCGTTACCGGTTACCACCTCCTCCCAATTACTCATCTGTTTTCCATTTCTTAATGAGACCAGAGTAAGTTTCACTTCGACTTGTATAAATAAGTCTTACTTATTTGCACCGAACAACAAGTTCAGGTCAGGATCATACAACACTCAGAAAATATTTGCTATCTTTCCATATGTTAGCTTCCCACTTTTGATACAAGTCGTAAAACAACTACTCTTCCAGAATCAACTATTTAGGTCTCAACACTCTCTTCGCTTCCCTCCCCAAAACCAACCCTTCTCCTTCACTTTGTGACCGAAGCAAGTATGGAACGACCATTTCTTGGTTTAGGCCGGATTTGTATAGATTGATCTCTCGAATCTAAAGTACTCCCTTGCAGTGCATTGTTTAGGGTTTAAACTCATTTCTCACCCATACACCCGAAATTACTAAAATAAGTAGAAAATCGTTTTCACCCTCAAACAATTGGCGACCATAGTGGGAGATTGATCTTTCGGTTACAATGTCAACTTTCAATCCTCGATCTCATATTTCGACCTAGACGTCGGGACGGTAGAATCAAACGATCCGCTCAGGAATCGACGACTCAGCTACCAGACAGCCCGGTTACCAGTCATGACACGGTAAGGGGCGACTGGGGACTTCTCAGAGGTCAAAATCAAACGATCCTCCCAGGGACCGACGAATCGATTACCAAGTGACTCGGGGACGACTAGGGACTTTCCACATATAAGTCCTTCCTAGACAAAATATGGACTGGCACAAAACCTGGACTGGCACCTGACTCATTTTTCGTTAGCAGATCCAAAGTCGAGTAAGTCCTGCCTAGACAAAATACATGGTTTACTATTTCAAGATTTCACAGGAATGATAAAAACGATATCCATGTTATGTTTCATCCCATGTCATCTACCGACACGCAATGTTCACGTTTGCATATCTTTCCTGGGATGTTTGTGTTACTTACAATCATAACCAAAACATCATTATTCTAAAACAGTTCATTCAAAATAATAATCCAAAACCCTCAGAGGTAATACTTGTCCATCAACCCAAAAATCCAGAAAATCAAAATCGTAAACTAGGCGTTTCATTTGCCTTTCAAAAAGAAAAAACTAAGATAAGAAGTCCAGAAGACAGAAATGCATTCAAGGAAAGTTTTTCAACAACGGCTTGCTCTTCTTAGCGAAAGCCTCCTTCGTACTTTGGAGAGCCTCCCGTTTCAACTTCAGCTTCCTGGACAACTTTTCGATTTCCGCTTCATGATGTTTGACCATATCTGCAGAAGGACCTTCGGCTATTTCGACCAACAACTTTTCAACCTAAGAGAAACCTCGACGAACCAGGGAGCATTGAACTAGAAATTTATGCACATGTCACGATGGAACCTCTATCTTGAGATTACATCCTCAGAAACGTACATCCAGTCACGTTGCACATGTCGTCAATTGAAGACAAGGCTTCCTCCACACGCTTAACCAATGCAAATCGACTAGTAATTTTCTTGGTCGTGGCGATATGTCTGTAGCTCTCCCATATCTTAGTATACATCTCCGCATATTTGGCTGGCACGCTAAATCCCCCAACCAACACATGATCCGGATGAGGAACCAGGTATGGAGGGTTGAAGGTGGCGCCCACGACTGCACCAGCGACCGGCAAGGTATTCCTAACGACAATTGCACCTGCGTCCACTGGGGTGTTCTCCATTGTCTGAGTCACAACGACGTCTTCACCTCGATCAACCTCCATTTCAAGGTCGCCCGGTGCAGCTTCCACAGTTGGAGACAAAGTTGTATCTCCACCAACCTCCGTATCGGGTTCATCTTCAGAAACGGCTTCCCCCTGTGATATCACGTATTAGATGCTTTTCCAAAAAGAAGAAAGAAAGAAGGAAGAAGGAAAAACATGTAGAAGACTCACTGATCCGCTTTCAGACCGGCCAGAAGAAGATTCAGCGCTACTGTTGGAAGAACTATTCTCGTCATCACTAGACTCCGAACTTTCTCCCTTCTCGGAGTCCCCCTCACCACGGAAAGGTTCAGCACCGCTATTTCCTTCCTCGAAAAACGTTGTTTTCTGACTACTAGCAAGTTTGGTAAAGGCGTTCATGCTGCTGAGATCCTGGGCAAGGCAAGAAGACAGACGCTTAGAAAAAAAACGAGGATATACGCAATCCAACTAAAATCAAAGAGAAAATCATACATACTCGCATATTAGACGAACTAAAAGTCGGAAAAGCCGCCGAATCTGACTGAGAACCATCTGCACGGCTTTTAGACCTTCGCTCCTTCACTTGGGGACTGTCTGCGTCCAGTCTAACGGATTTTCGCTTGGTTGAAGAAGGATCCCTCAGCAATGGGTGCTCCACTAAAACCGCAGGAGAAGGCTTACGGCGACGGTTTTCTACCACATCATTCACAAACCATAAATAGAAAGAAACTCATCCTGCCAGAATATGTTATATTTGGAGGTTGTTGATGGATTTCGTTCCGCGAGCCGAAAAGGGAGGCTTTTACCCGACACAAGAAAACTAGCATCGAGAACAGTTGGCAACGAGTTTTCTAGAACAACTGGCTGACGAACGAGTGGGACCCCTTGGTCAAAACCCATATGCCGAGCCGCCCTATCGATATTGTAAGAGAATGCTTTACAAGATCCCCTAAAGAATGACGGCACATGACCAGGCATGCAGCTTCGCATGAACACCATCTCTCCAACACTCATATCCTCTTTATCAGAAGACAAGGACATGCTCGGAGCAGGAGCAAAGGTATTGATCTGAGTTATGGACGCATGCACCGGAGCCTATGGGAGAAAATTAACCGTGTGTGAGTTGTCAAGGAATCCAACCAGGTTTGAACCAACCTTTGGGCGCATATTTTACCAGCGCAGTATCCTAGAGCCACCCCAAGACTCGGGAAGTAAGGCCAACGGTTTTGGAGCATACTTTTCGAAGTGCTCCCACAGCCACGCTTGGAGAAAGGCGGCATGAGTATACGAATCCACTTTCATGTAGCCATTTGAAGCGCACATGTCCGCGACCAGCTATCCAAGTGTGTGTACAAAGAACCAAGAAACAAGCCGCCAATAGGGAGAACGACACCTTTTGCCAATTTGATGGCAAACTTGATAAGTTCCTGTCTTATCTCTTTCTTACCAGAGCCGTCATCGAAAATATCCCTGGATAACCAAAGAGCCAAGAACACCGCGACAGGAAGCGTACTATTCTTCTGATTTGGATCCAACTTATCAGGAAACCACTGAGATACCCACCAGCCATAGAAGCACCTCGTCTCGTTTTTTTTTTCCGGACAAATCCTTTTGATTTAGCAACCAGAGCGGCGCGCATTTCTTCTTCAACTGCAGACAATTTGACATCGAGGTTTCCTATTACATGAAGGTTCAGCAGTACGACCATGCTCTCTAAGGAAATAGTCATTTCACCCCATCTGCATATAGCCGTGCGAGTGTCCGGACAACGTATGGAAATAAAGGCAACCAAGCCTGAAATATCTTTCCTAATTTAAAGCACTGCGGAAGCCGCGACAGCATCAACAATCTGCGCCTTGGTCAAACTGGCTTTTACACATTCCTGGCTCATCATGAATCGCATCCATTGCTCAAAGGGAAGCAACAGACTGACACATATTTTAAAGTCTATGGGAGAAGCAGAATACTCTTTCCTCTGAAGACAAAACCTTATTACACCTCCTGGCCGAACCGACGGGGCCTCTCCTTCACTTTCCAGACCAGTCAGAAGAATCGACACATACTTGGGATGATTCTTCCTAATTGTGGCGGATGTTGTAAAGAACTCATTGTCTATGTTTGGCTTGGAATTGCCAACATCTTTCGGTACGGCAGAAAGTGACATCCTTACAAAAATTCTCTCATGCTACTTTCACCTTCGAAATAACTATAATGGAACAATACGAAGAGAAATTATTACGGAAATTTCATGGAAATTATTTTATCAGACACATGAGATCCATCCTGAACGTAAGCCAATTTGTTGCAAAGTCATAATGCGCGTAGACATAGAAATGAGGACTGACAGACCCTGCATCACCACCTCATGCCATGGCCGTACCCGGCAGTGGGAAGTTGGCGCCCGACCGAGAAAGCGCGCCCCACTATGGGAACCATGCACACGGACACACGAGGAAAAAGGAGAAAATCCTAGAAGCTAGGTTTTCACGGGAAGGGAATGACAGTTACTAGCTCATGCATGCCTACTTTGCACAGTAATTGGGGCGACCAACATTACTACGGTGTTCACACCTAAATGTTACTACAAGTTCATGCAAATCACATCTACAACTAGGATTCATACCAACACAGGAGAACAATATTTCTACAAGTTCATGAAAAGGTACGACTACGGCTATGGTTTGCACTAACACAAGAAAACAAGAAAAACAAGTTAAAAAGGAAGTGCTGGAAGACATACCTGGGATTCGCTCGTCCGCTTTACTACTACCACACGTCCAGAATAAAAAAAAAAAACAAAGGTGTGAAATAAAAGGAGAGGCCGGCCCCTTTTATAGGCGTAACGCTTAGGAGTTTGAATAAGGAAGGGACTTCCTATTTGAGTCAAGTAAGGAAAAGAGGCAATCAGGCCCGCATAGATAAATCACCACCGTGCCAAGCCATCCGCGCATGCCTTGCCAAGCCGTCCACGCCATTGCCTTGGCCCCACCATGCCAAGCCATCTGCGCCATTGCCTTGGCCCCACCATGCGAAGTCGTCCGTGTCATTGCCTTGGCCCCACCATGCCAAGCCGTCCGCGCCATTTTCCTTGGCCCCACTATGCCAAGCCTTCCGCGTCATTGCCTTGGCCCCACCATGCCAAGCCGTCCGCGCCATTTCCTTGGCCCCACCATGCCAAGCCGCGTCATGCCTTGCACTACCGTGCCGCGCCAACACCAACAACTCGCCAAGCCAGCGTCACGATGTTCCCTAACCCGACCAAGGTGATGCATGTCCAGACTAAGCCGACAATCTTCACCTCACCACTTCACGTTCTACACCACAAATAGAATCTATGCAAGGCCGCCAGACACGAGGATTATGAACTCTTCTTACCTCTCGAAAAAGGTTTGTCGGACTTCCTGGCCATCTTTTCACGACTTGTCGTTCCGATTTTGTCCTAGCATGTCACCATATTATGCTTACCTCGCAACAATGCTCCCGTTCCGAGCTAAGCAGGGGACTTAATGTTGATGGTGGTTTTTAGCTTAGGGTTAAAATAGTAAAACCGCACATCTGACATGACGTCATTATGACCATTAGCACATTTATTGAATCGATCAGCATGCCTACGTAAGAATTACCAGGGTACCTTTTTTTTATGTGTAATGTTCCACGGCAGAACCCTTAACACTGACCGACATCATCTATGCCAAACCCTAATTCTCATGCTACCGCGCCAAGGCATTCCAACCATGTCAGCCGCACCACTGTGCCAATGGCATGCCATGCCAGCCACGACTACCGTGCCAAGGCATGCCAACCATGTCAGCCGCACCACTGTGCCAATGGCACGCCATGCCAGCCACGTCTACCGTGCCAAGGCATGCCAACCATGCCAGCCGCACCACTATGTCAATGGCATGCCATGCCAGCCACGTCTACCGCGCCAAGGCATGCCAACCATGCCAGTCGCACCACTGTGTCAATGGCATGCCATGCCAGCCACGTCTACCGCGCCAAGGCATGCAAACCATGCCAGCCGCACCACTGTGCCAATGGCATGCTATGCCAGCCACGCCGCACCATACCATGCCGGCCTTCCCTATGCGGCTACCAAAACGAAGGCGTGCGACGATCAACGACCACCCTTCCACCTTAGATGCAAATCTTAGCCGTCCAAGGTCGCCAACCAACGCATGGTAACCTTTGGCCCAAAACCCTAGTTTTTGCCACGCCAAACCGCGCCAAGGCATGCCATGCCAAATGTGCCAATGGCATGCCAACAACCTTGCCCCACCATACCATGCCGGCCTTCCCTATGGAGCTACCAAAACGAAAGCGTGGGACGATCAATGGCCACCCTTCCACCTTAGATGCAAATCTTAGCCGTCCAAGGTCGCCAACCAACGCATGGTAACCTTTGGCCCAA